>NC_037668.1:206344368-206644368 GCF_003255815.1 Theropithecus gelada | reverse complement strand
AAGAGCCAGGTAGTTAACTGTCCACAGTGGGCCTTCTCTGTGTCTGCTGTTCTACCCAAAAGATGGTGACACTGCTCTCATGGCCGGGGAGCCCCTGCCTGGTAAATTAGAATAGTACAGAGACACACACACCACACACACACGGAGTGTGAATACACTGGCAGAAACTCTCCTTGGCTGAACTTTGGTCAGGCTCATCTAAGTCTTCTTTCCGATCAGGCTTTGACCTTGGCTTCCAATCCTGTGGAGCCTGAATCACCGAGTGGTAGCAAGAGTCTTGCTATAGCCATTGAGAGAGAAACCCCAACCCTTCATACCTGATTACCATCGATAACTGATCAAATTCTTCATTTTCTACCATTAGTATCTGACCACACTGGCCTGCCTTCAGCAAATATCCTATTAGGTCTGTTTAATCAGAACCCTCCCACCCCTGATGTTTCCTATTAGTAAGTTTCCATCCACTTGACCCAACGCCCCTTTGGCTTTAAATCCTCACTTGTCCATGCTGTATTTGGAATTGAGCCCAGCTCTGTGTTGAGATCTCTTTTCTCTTACTGCAGTAGTTCCTGAATACAGTGTTTTTGCCACTTCAGCTACTGTCTGGCCCTGTTTTTTATTTGACAACATTTCCAGCTAAGCCATCATGATGCATGACAGTAATGTTAATGATCCCATCAATAAAACAAATATGTATACATAAATATACACACACCTCCAGAGACACAGAGAACTTACTGCTCTATCCAGATATTTTAAGAAACATACTCGTAACCTCAATGAGCTAGCCAGCTAGGAATCCAAGTCCAGTATATGGAGAGCCTTGAATGCCACGGTAAAGCATTTGGACTACATTCTGTATAAATTGTTTTGATTGAATAAGTACATCATATCAATATTTGGAAATGCAGCATGGGGAGGAATACAAAGGATGGATTCTACTAATTAGAAATTGGATTCAGAGCAATCTATTAGAAGACTACTGCAGTGGTCTGTGAGGCAGATAATTATGACCTGCACATGGTCAGGACTAGTGGAAATTAAAAAGAGGTGGCAGAAGAGGCATTTGTGATGGAGGAATTTTAAAATTTGGTGAATGGGAAAGAAAAGTCATGGGTGAAAAATTTCTGCTACTGAAGGTGAAAATATTGAGGAGGCGCAGATTTGATGGAAAAATTTTTTTTTGAGTTTTGGAATATGTAGAGTTTGAAGTACCTGCTGCTGGGCATTATATATGTACAACTTTATTCAGCTTTATAAATTACAGTTAAATTATATTGCTTCCATGCTCAGAATAACATTGTGAAGCTCAAGAGAAATTCAGAACTGGAGGGATATGATGCTTTAGTATGAAGAGTCATTGCAATATATAAATACAAGATACTTCTCGGGCCAGGTGCAGTGGCTCATGCCTGTAATCCCAGCACTTTGGGAGGCCGAGGTGGGTGGAACACGAGGTCAGGAGATCGAGACCAGCCTGGCCAAGATGGTGAAGCCCCGTCTCTACTAAAAATACAAAAATTACCTGGGTGTGGTAGTGCATGCCTGTAATCCCAGGTACTTGGGAGACTGAGGCAGGAGAATCGCTTGAACCAGGGAGTCGGAGGTTGCAGTGAGCCGAGATTGCGCCACTGCACTCCAGCCTGGTGAAAAAGCGAGAGTCCATCTCCAAAAAAAAAAAAAAAATTACAAGATACTTTTCTTGACTTTGAGAATCTTGCTATGTACTTACAGAGGACACATATCAAGCAACATGTTCAATGGATAGATGATGTAGAGCAATAAAAAAATGACATCATCACAAGTGAAAAGCAATGAGGTATTGCGTCCACGTGTGCCAGAGAAATACAGTAGATAAAATTCCTCATAGAAGATATCCTGTAGTTAGCCTTCTGAATAAGGTTAATAGTGTACACTAGTAGCACTTGTATGTCTCTTACATATGAATAGAAAAAGCAAAGTCCCTCTTCTATAAAGACATTAGTTCTGCAATATGTAGTTTCTGCAATGATAATAACTTATCTACCCAACTACTCCACATGACTGGTATTATAATATGTGAATAATATTTTATAATTGTAAATAATGCCAAAGGTAACAAATAAAATTTTGCCATGACAAATATTTTCCCCATGTTTCTACACCACACATGGAGAAGTAGCACAGTGCAGTAGCTGAGCGCCTGGGTTCTGGAAGCAAACTACCTGGCTCAAATCCTGGTCCTGTGACCTTATACTAGTTTCAGAACTCTCTGTGAATCATTATCCTCTTTTAAAAAATACAGTTACAGTAACTACCTCATAAAAATATTATGTGTGTTAAGTGAATTAATATTTACAAAACTCTTAGAACAGTGCCTAGCATATAGTAAATATTTGTTAAAATAAATATTGTTTCATTTATTATTTCCCACATGGCAGACTTTAGCTGAGTGTTTAAAACACTGCTATTGTAGTTAGCAAAAAAAATAATTTATCCAACATGGGCCCATTATTTTCAATCTGTAAAAGGTTTTATGCTCTGTATTTTATTTTTCATGCAGGAGCTAGCTGTTTTTTTCACAGGTCAAGGTCAGGCTAGGCAAAAGACTATGGACTATTGAAATCTAAAAAGCTACTGTCATTGGAGAGAGAAGTAGGGAAGGACACAAGTAAAAAGTATGAGTTTCAGTGTGTGATATGCTGAGTTTGATACCTGATACACATCCAGGTAGATACATCTAACTTAGATATACGGATATGAAACTTACAAGAGAGGTCTGGGCTGAAAGGATACATCAAAAGTTGGATGGCAACCTAATTTCTTCATATAAGACCTGAATTAGTATAGTAATGAGACATTATTTTCTTCTTTTATGTAAATTACTTTGAAACAGTACATATTGCAAGAATTTTGGGTTGATCTCTGATGATCAGATATGATGTTAACTACCTTTTCTAGGGGAAATAACTTTGGGGTGAGAAGGGGCAGAGGAAGTCAGCATCATTAACTAAGGTAGTACACCTTCAAGACATGATGGGACTAATAATTTGGGCTGGAAGCAGAAACTGAATTAGTAAAACTCACTGAGCTGTGTGAGTCTGGCTGTTTAGAGGCAAACCTGTTGTCATAGGGCTGTGGACCCCAAGAAATAGATTCAGCAGATGGATCATTGTAGCAGGAGTAGTAACAAAGTGGCTGTCGTTGGAGTTAAGTAGGAGAGCAGTTGGTCTAGTTTGGAGCAGAAGCCCAGATACATGGAAAATGTCATGGAGGCTGGAAAACCCAAGTGCATGTCATGGATGCAACCTAATCTACTTAGCTTCGGAAAATGGAAAGGAGCTCCTGGGCTGTCGAGGGAAGTGATGTGGCCATCCAGTTGTTTGCACTGAGCAAACACTGATTAGGAGAAATGTGTGTCTAGTCGACATGAAAATGTCCAAGGCTTATTCTAGAAGCACCAAATACTAATTCCAGGTCTCACTATCAGGGACATCCTGCTGCCTACAGACTTCCTTGCTTAATCAGGATTAGCTCTAGAACCAAGTACAACCACCCATAATTGGCAGAGACAGAGGGGACTGAAGATATCCTCTCCCACCAGGTGGAAGAAACAGAGCTGAGGGAAGAAGAACCTGTGTGAATCTAACTAGGAGGAAATGAAATTCAACATCCCTTATTTCAGAATAATTCTTTACACCAGTGTCTCCTTTCCCCAACAAAAAGAATATAACACCAATACCACACGATCTTACTTATAAGTGGGAGCTAAACATTGAGTACACTTGGACATAAAGATGGGGACAATAGACACTGGGGACTACTAGAGGGGAGAGGGTGGGGAAAGAGGGTTGCAAAACTACCTGTCGGAAACTATGCCCACTACCTGGGTGAAGGGATCATTTGTACACCAAACTTCAATCACTTGCAATTTAATAAAATAATGAAAGACCTAGTAAGAAATAATTCTAGAGGAAAATTTCTTTTAAAAAAAAAACAGAAAATGTAATCTGCAGTCTTGAAAATCGAAATGTGAAAAGACCAGGTGAAAGCCTTTTTCCCTTGACCATGGTTTAAAACCCCTAGCATATGCTTATTTGCGTGGCAAGCCTGGGAACCTTAGCTCTTAGAATTCCTCTGGAGACAGACTGGGAAGCTGGGAGTTCTTATTGCAGCTCTCTTTCCCTCAGGTCCTCTTCTGTTGTCTCCCAAGGGCGTGCATTTCAGGATTCTAGATATATACTGTATTTCTGGAGCAAGAAAATTTCAATCAGGAGAAGCCGATTTCTAGTCATTCATTCAGGACTTCAGATTAAAGCCTGTTTTAAGCAGAAAGCTGCCCTGACTCTAGACCTGATTAGAGGCTCCTGAAATCTAAGCCAGATATCTCCCTCTTTGCTAACTGGATTACAAATGGATCTCACACAACTTAAACACCACAAATGACCAGAACTTTAATAACATTCACCTTGACATGTTTCATCACTGGTAAAGATGGCATGACTCTATCTTCAGAATAAATCTCCAGTGTTTGAATGTGGATCTTTTTCTTTGTTTCCAGTCTTTTCATTCCCTTCTTTTCTAAATTTCTGGAAAGGGGGAATCATAGCTTTTCCATGTGTTGTCATTAAATCAGGGGCAGAGTTATGATCAGAACATGATTACCATTTCCAATATCACATACAAAATAGCTGTGGTAAATAAATGCAAATAATCTAAAAATATTCTGCAAAATGGTACCAAGGCTCTGCATTGCATTTTCAGTTTTTATTTTAAACTTGCTAGAACTTGATACTGGAAATTCATTCACTTGAGAAGGACAAGGAGAAAGATTAGAGGGTGGAAGGAAGGGAGGGGCTGGGAGCTGGGGAGTAAACAAAGGAACTACTAGAGATTAAAGGGAAAGAATGGCCTATACCCCACTCCGATAAATCTCTCTACCAGAAAGGAAGGGGAAAAAGAAATTATGAAGCATCCTAAGGTATTGGAAATATATGAGTCCATTAATAAGCTAAATCGTATATACAATTGTAGGAGTGGTTTAGTGACAATTATTTGACTGTCATTGGCAATTAGAAATGTATCATAGCGGAGGCCGGATGCAGTGGCTCATGCCTGTAATCCCAGCACTTTGGGAGGCCGAGGCGGGCAGATCATGAGGTCAAGAGATTGAGACCAACTTGGCCAATATGGTGAAATCCCGTCTCTACTAAAAATACAAAAATTAGCTGGGCATGGTGATTCGTGCCTGTAGTCTCAGCTACTCAAGAGACTGAGGCAGGAGAATCGCTTGAACCTGGGAGGCGGAGGCTGCAGTGAGCCGAGATTGTGCCACTGCACTCCAGCCTGGGTAACAAGAATGAAACTCCATCTCAAAAAAAAAAAAAAAAGAAAGAAAGAAAGAAAAGAAGAAGTGTAGCATAGTGGAATCAACATAGTCTTTGAAGTCGGGCAGTCCTGGATTAAAATACCAGCTTCTCTATTTTATACCCATGTAACTCTAGGACAAGTTCTTCAACGCTGGGAATTTTCCTCCCATGTTATCTCACAGATTTTCAAACTATGGTGTGCATGTTAAAATGTAGAATCTTAGGTCCATCTTCCAGAGATTTTGATTTCCTAGGTCTGAGGCAAGGCCCAGAAATATACATTTCTAACTATCATCCCAGATGATTTTGATACAGGGAGTTACTGGACTTTTCTTTGAGAATCACCATCCTAGTTTATGGCACATTGCAGATAGCCATATTTCTGTCTTCTGCATTTGTAACAAGTATATGCTGATCATATAGTAGTATCATATACAACAAGTAGTATAATCATGCCAATAGAATAGTATGAAAGATTTATGTAATCATAGCTCCTTCTTTCACACTTTCAGTGTGAAATGGAAGAAATGAAGTAGGTAACCTTTAGCAATGAAGCATTACTGTCAACATGCCACCATGCCAAGAGATGCCAATGTAGCAGCAACAACAGCAGCCTTAAGAGAGAGACAGCTTACCATCAAGTACTCAGAAGAAGCTTCAGAAAGCCCCCAGAGGAAGGGAGTTTATGAGAAACCCCCTCATAAGCAGAATGCTGCCTGCCAAGACACCAAAACCACTGTTCTGCCCCAGGAAAGACTGACTATGGATTCCTTGGACAGAGTACCCTCCTGCCTTCAGTTAGCGGGGAGGGCTGAAACATCAAATCTTGCTCATAAATTCTTTCCTTCCCATGCATATAAACACTGTTAGGTATTTTGGCCTAGACCATCTTGTCAAGACTCTGTAAATAGTTGCCCCATGTAGTAGAATTAGGTTTAAATTGGGTTTATTTTAAATTACTTGTTAAATAAAAATTACAGGAGGCCATTGTTTTGGACTAAGCTCCTGCACTAGGCCCCAACAGACTAGACTAAAAATCAAAATGCAGTCATTCACGCCGTAATTTCAGGTCACCAAACTGAAATTAAGTTATGTGACTGTCTCTCTATCAGGAGAAAGGGATAACTGCTTTAATCCTTACCATAAAAAGTAAGGTGATGTTAACCAATTGGTTACTTCTCTACTGTTCCATTTTCCTGCTCCTGCCTTACAAAGGAAGTAAGTTTGAAATGAACAATGCACTTTGTGTTCTTGCTTTCTGCTTTCTTGGGCCCTTCTCTGTTTATAAAGCCGACCTCTTTGGCTCAGCTCTGTGAAACACTGATTCTATTTTGTGGAGTGAAGTGTTTTCTGATTCTAGAATAGCCAATATAGCCAACTGAGATCTTTAAACTAAATTTGTTGCGATTTTGTCTTTTGACACTACTCACTCATAATTTAGATTTTTCTAAAAGATAGCCAGCTGTTCTTTTCATAATTAGGAAGATACGGGAAATAAATCAAAAGTCTTGATAATTGTAGCAAGCAGATTTGTCCTTTAGGAGACTCTTACCAAAACGGGAGCTTGGGGTACACTGAAATAGCTCTATAAATAGCTGCCAGTTTTATCGAGCTTATCATATGTGCTTGGCATTGCATTTGATCTCTTACAGACTGTATTTAATCTTCATAACAACTCCATGAAATTATTGGCATACTCTTAAGGAAACCAATGTAACTAACTTGGAGAGGTTAAATAATGTATTCAAAGTTACATAGCAAGTAAGTGGTAAAGTATCATTAAAATACATTTCTGCCTGTCTTTGAAAAAACAGCTTGTGTTCATCCCACTAGACTCCTTCATCTTATATGTTTATGCTCAAGGAAAGTATTAATGTACAGGAAACTGACACTATCCAATTGGAACATGTATTTGGGGGTACAAAGGAGCAATTTAACAATACCACAAGGAAACAAAGAGGCAAATGCTAAACATCTTATGTTTTGTAAGAAAACAGACCCGACTTAAGTAACAAATTAGGGGCATGTAAAAAGGGGAGGTAGAGAAGTGGGTTGCTCCAGATTATGTTTTTTTTTTTTTGGTTTCTTTTTTTTTTTGAGATAGAGTCTCGCTGCTGTTGCACAGGCTGGAGTGCAGTGGTGCGATCTCAGCTCACTGCAACCTCCACCTCCCCAGTTCAAGCAACTTTCCTTCCTCAGCCTCCCGAGTAACTGGGATTACAGGCGTGCGCTACCATGCCTGGCTAATTTTTGCATATTTAGTAGAGACGGGGTTTTCTGACATGTTGGCCAGGCTGGTCTCGAACTCCTGACCTCAGATGATCCACCAGCCTCGGCCTCCCAAAGTGTTAAGATTACAGGCATTAGCCACCATGCCCAGCTCAGATTCTGTTTTAGCAGACACAACCATCAAATGTGACGTGTGCACCTTCTTTGAATTCTTAAATAAACCGTCTGAACAAAACAACATGTTTGAGACAACAGGGGTGATTTCAGTACTGATTGCTTTTAGATGATACAAAATAATTATAGTTTAAGGTTAAGTGTGTTAAACTCATGAAGGTTAGCTATGTTGATGGAAAAACCAAACTCTGTAAAATATTTAAAGAGGTTTATTCTGAGCCAATATGAGTGACCATGGCCAGGGGTGGGGGCACAGTGAAAAGAGGTCCTGAGAAAAGTGTGCCCAAGGCAGTCAGGTTACAGGTTGGTTTCATACATTTAAGGGAGATAGGAATTGTAGGGAAAATCGTAGTACATGAAAGGTGTACATTGGTTGCAGGATATCTTGGAATGGGACCTTATGGGTGAATTCAAATATTTTCTGATTGGCAATTGGTTGAAAGAGTTATGCTTTGTCTCAGGACTTGAAGTCAGTGGAAAGAGATGCTTGAATTATGATAAGGGGGATTGTGAAGATGAAGGTTCTTGTCATGTAGATGAAGCCTCCAGGTAACATCCTTTAAAGAAAATAGGTAGTAAATGTTGCTTTTCAGACCTTAAAATGTGTCAGACTCTTGGTTCATCTCCCCTAGATCTAGCAATGGCCTGGCTGCATTAATGGAGATTGCCTACAGATACAAATTTCCCCCAGCAAAGAAAGCTTTCAGGGCCATTTCAAAAGATGTCAAAGAAATATATTTTGGGGTAAAATATTTTTATGTCCTTCAGGGTCTTCTGTCATACGATGCTATACCAGAATCAGGTTGGAATTTGGTATCTTAGTGCCACAAAAATTCAGTTTTTCAGTCTCATGATCTCTGTTTTAATGTTAATGCTGGTCGGGGTGCCTAAACTCCAAAAAGAAGGGGTGTATTGAGGCATGTCCAGCCTCCCTTCCCATCATGATTGGGGATTCAATTTTTTAGGTTGCTCTGGGGTCCCCTTGGCCCAGTGGGGAGGGTTTCATTCAGTTGGTTGCTGGAGGGTTTAGGATTTTATTTTTAGTTTACAGCTATGAGAATACTCATGCAGATAAAAGCTACAAACTGAAGTAGTAGGACTGAAATGACAATGCCTGGAATTTGCTTTATGATGCCTCAGGGAAAAAGAAAAACCACATAAGAAAAGCCAGTGTGGCAAAGTCTTGACAATTACGGAATCTGTGGGGTAGGCATATGGAGTACATGGAGTTACTTGTGGTTTTTCTGTACTTTAGTGATGTTTTAACCTTTTTATGAACTAATAGTGGATTTTCTTTCACAAGTTTCAGATTAGCCGTAAAAGACTGTGAACTTGAGTATAGCACCAGATATCAGTACTGTAGAAACTAACCACAATGTATAATCGTGTTTTCAGGGGAAATTGCTTTTTACTGCTAGAGCTGTGAGAATCTAGAATATCCAGAATTAAGTTCTGATGGCTGTCCTGGGTAGCTACCTAAAATGAGGGGTATTTGTAAGTAGGTCATATATAAATAGCATGCCTCCTTTTTATAGATCTTAAAGGCCAAGCATGTTTAAAATTCCTTCTGCCCTTGCTTCATTTCTCAATGCCAGCCACTTCAAGGTGGGGGGGCAGAGGGGCAGGAAGGGGACCCCCATCGCCTTTTCTTTTGTATGTACGTATTATCTTTTAATTTACTTCCCTGTCAACCAGCTATTTTAGGATGATAGCCACAATTTACATTCACAAGTTTATTTTTCTTTAAAACATACATGTGTTTATCGTGTTTTGAACTGGAAATTCAAAAGGCAAATTAAGATCAGTAGGTACCTTTTTGTTTTTTTTTTTTTTTTTTTTTGGAGATGGAGTCTTGTTCTGTCACCCAGGCTGGAGTGCAGTGGCTCGATCTCAGCTCACTGCAACCTCCTCCTCCTGGGTTCAAGCAATTCTCCCATTTCAGCCTCCCAAGTAGCTGGGATTAGAGGCATGTGCCTCTAATCTGGCTAATTTATGTTATTTTCACTAGAGGCGGGGTTTTGCCATGTTGGTCAGGCTGGTCTCGGACCCCTGACCTTGGGTGTTACACTCGCCTTGGCCTCCCAAAGTGCTGGGATTACAGGCATAAGCCACCACACCTGGCTGGTACCATGCTTTATATGTATCATAAAATGCTAAGTACATAGTAATGTATTTTCAAAGTTTAAATAACAATAACATGAAATAATTTACCTCCTTGTCAATACAGGGACCTTCAAGACCATATCCCAAGCAATTAATCCACTTTTGTTTTTACCATTTGCTGTTCCTTGTTTATACACTGTAGTTTTCCTATTCTCAGTGCTAGTATCTACGGTTTATATTCCCTTGACCTTGAATGCCCTCCTCTGCTTCTCAACAGATCTTAAACATCATCTTTCTTTAAAGTCTAAATCAAATGCTATGTCTTTTTAAAATTCTTTCCTGGTAGTCCTGGCTGCAAGTGATCTTTTCTTTTCTCTGCTGCACTTAATCTCCTTTGTAAACTATTACTTCTGTCTTGTATTATTACTATTACACACATGAGTTTATTGCCTGTAGTTCTCTGTAAGCTCCTTGACAATGTTATTTTTAAATCTTTGCATGCCTACAGCAATGAACACAGTACCTTGTTTCTAGACATAGTATTTGTATATATAATATTTGATAAATTAATACATGAAGAGTATAGTTCCTTACAGGACTTGCTTGTGTAGAACACAAAGTTCAGAAAATATCATAAGCTAAAAACTTACAAATATTTAAAACAAAGCTATGATGCTTCCCAGTTTGCAGTGTTCTTTGTGTAGAATGTGTTTTATCAAAACCACGGAGAAGCTCATAGAGTGTTCAGGACTTTTCAAAGAGGCCCTACTGTGTTCAATTTGCCTTAGATTTTGAAGTTATGGTTGACTGAATCCAAGGCCTTAGGTAGTTAGATTAGAGTAAACAGGATTAAGTGTTCTTCTCTCCATGCCGATTTTATGACTTGCAGTACTTCTCTGCAGGTTTCCTTTCTGTGCAAGCACCGGAAGTGAACATTCTCTGAAGATTGCTCAGTGTCCACAAGACAGCAGGAGGCATGAGACCCCTATTGCAACCACGGCAGAGGTTGCAAATGACACCGTGCAGTTGGAAGCTCTGCCTCCTTTTAAATGATTACTCTTAAAAGATGCAACCTCCGAATGAAACTGTAATCCAACCTAGCTAAAAATAGACTCCCTGTTCACTCAGCTTAGATTTTCTTAAATCATTCCCCCCTTTCTTTGAAATGTCAGTCTTCTCTTTTGTTTCCCTGCTTTGCACCTGCATAACCCGGCATATTAGGGCAGTGCTACTTGTCATAAATAGAAAGAACTAATATACGAGGTGGGCTATTCAACTCACGTGTCCCAGGTCCCACACGAAGGGCCATGGTCATACCTCCCATCCATTAGGATGGCTACAAGCCAAAAAACAGAAAATAAGAACTGTTTCCAAGCACGTGGGGAAATTGGAGGCCTTCTATACCATTGGTGGAATTATAAAACAGTGAAACTGCTGTGGAAATGAGTTTGGTAGTGACATGCATGGAATTGTGTCCCCCAAAATTCATACATTAAAGCCCTGACCCCTAATATGACTGTACTGTAATTAGCTATGAAGACTTCCAAAGATAACAGGATGTTGAATTAGAGCCCCACACTATACGTCCTTCTCAGGGTATGTTCTTATATGGACACCCAATAGGATGGGTTTCCATATAAGAAGAGGAGGAGCTACTACAAATATGGGTCCACCACCCACCACATAACTACATGCTGATAGATCACACACCACCCACACTGCACCTCCATCCTGATAGATCACTCTCCACCTACACAGCACCTCCATCCTGATAGATCACCCTCCACCCACACTGCCCCTTCATCCTGATAGATCACCCTCCACCCACACTGCCCCTCCATCCTGATAGATCACCCTTCACCCACACTGCACCTTTATCCTGATAGATCAACCTCCACCCACACTGCACCTCCATCCTGATAGATCACCCTCCACCCACACTGCACCTCTATCCTGATAGATCATCCTCCACCCACACTGCACCTCCATGCTGATAGATCACGCTCCACCCACACTGCACCTTCATCCTGATAGATCAACCTCCACCCACACTGCCCCTCCATCCTGATAGATCACCCTCCACCCACACTGCACCTCCATCCTGATAGATCACCCTCCACACACACTGCACCTCCATCCTGATAGATCACCCTCTACCCACATAGCACCTCTATGTTGATCGTTCACACTCCATCCACCCTGCACCTCCATCCTGATAGATCACCCTCCGCCCACACTGCACCTCCATCCTGATAGATCACCCTCCACCCACATAGCACCTCTATGTTGATCGTTCACACTCCATCCACACTGCACCTCCATCCTATTAGATCACCCTCACATACACTGCACCTCCACCCAGAACATACTTTCATGCTGAAAGAGCACCATTCCTTATCTCACCTTTATCTTCCCTCTACTTTTTCTTGTTTCTTTACTATACTCATAGTTCCTTTGATCTATCAATATCTTGAGATTATTTTAGTTAGCTTGTAATTTGTGGGTGTTTGTGAATGACTATTATTGCTGTCAAATAACAATTAAAATATACTGTAATATGTTTTCTTATAATGTCTCTTCTATAAAATGAAATTAATATTATATTTCATTTACTCTAGCAGGCATTTAAAGAAGTATTCTTTATTTTTTTTCTTTTTTTTGAGACAGAGTCTCGCTCTCTTGCCCAGGCTGGAGTGCATTGGCGTGATCTCGTCTCACTGCAGCCTCCGCCTCCCGGGTTCAAGTGATTCTCTTACCTCAGCACCCCCGAGTAGCTGGGACTATAGGCATGTACCACCATGCCTGGCTAACTTTTCTTTTTTTTCAGTAGGGACAGGGTTTCGGCCAGGCTGGTATTGAACTCCTGACCTCAGGTGATTCACCCACCTGCGCCTCCCAAAATGCTGGGATTACAGGTATGAGCCACTGCACCTGGCCTAAAGAAGTATTCTGGTCTTCTCCTTGAATTATATTGTTTATGAATGTTTATTTTATTCTCCAAACCTAGATGGTTTTTTTTTTTTTTTTTTTTTTTTTTTTTTTCTCATGAGACGGAGTTTCACTCTTGTTGCCCAGGCTGGAGTCCAAGAGCGTGATCTCGACTCAGCACAACCTCCACCTCCCAGGTTCAAGCAATGATTCTCCTGCCTCAGCCTCCTGAGTAGCTGGGACTATAGGCACCCGCCGCCACACTCGGAGTAGATTCCCTGTCTGGAATCACCGGAAAGTCAAAACAAATCTTAATTTCAAATTTCCTTATAGAATTCTTTTCTTTTTTTAAAAAGTAAAATGATAGGTAAGTATTTTGCCATAGAAACCTAGGACAGAAAATTCCCCAGAGACAGAAAGTTGTTTGGTAGGTTGATGCCTGAAAGTCCAGCCCTGTAAGTTCCACCTGTGGTTCCACCGGGAGTCAGCCTGGAGGCAGCCCCGGTCCTCAGGACCTTAGCTTTCTAGGGTACACATGGGACAAAATAACATAATAGATGATCCTACTTCACAGAGATGATGTGGAAACCAATGGCCTCAGGTTGGAAAAGATTTCAAGTGCCTGAGAAAGTGAGGACAATAAAAACGCTAGTGATTGTTACTATAACAATTATACCATATGATTCTGCAAGTGCGAGGCTGTAGCCCTGTGGGTGCTTACTAAATATTAATCAAATGAATTAATGCACCAAAAAAGATTCATGGTTTGAAAATAATTCAACAAATCACCTTAATGTTTCCAAGATTGAGAAGTATTGCAAACATTTTAATGGCTTTTTCTTTTATTTAACTAAAAAATATTTTATTTTTATCCTTAACTTTAACCCTAATGTTGTTGTTTTTTAAATATGTGTGCTTTCACACAATCTAGTTCACAAAATTTCTAAAATACTGTATGACGGGCCAGTCGCAGTGGCTCATGCCTGTGATCCCAGCACTTTGGGAGGCCGAGGCAGGAGGATTGCTGGAACCCGTGAGTTTAAGACCAGACGGAGCAACAAAGTGAGATTCTGTCTGTAAAATTACCCGGGCGTGGTAGTGTGCACCTGTGTTCCCAGCTACTCAGGAGGCTAAAGCGGGAGAATCCCTTGAGCCCAGGAGCTCGAGACTGCAGTGAACCATGATTGCACCACTGCAGTCCAATCTAGGTGACAGAGTGAGACCCTGTCTCAAAAAAAAAAAAACAAAAACCAAACTGTGTGAGGCTGTGTTGTGCATTTTCTGGCCTTAAAACGATTGACAGAGCTAATAATGGCAACTATTTTAAAAGCCTCATTTATGGTGCCTAATTATGGTGCCTAACTCTGCATCTCAAGTATGTTAGCCTCTATTAATCAATTGCATGTTTTTGTTGATATCCAAGGAAAGCAACACTGGATTTTGTAATCAGGATGCTCTTGCCAGATGTCCTTGGACACATGTGGTCAACAGAGAAAGACTGAGCACTAGGAAGATGAGGAAAGCCTGAAACTGGAGAGTCAATGACAATATTGTGTAATTAGTGGTTTCCAAATGTATTGCACTTGGAAACTCATTTATCATGAGGAAAACGATAATGCATTTTCACATGATGTCAGTTGAAATTGTACTTGAGAGGCTGTATCATGTAAAGTGGTTCCCAAAATGTTGTCCTTGAAACAGCAGTGTCAGCATCACCTGGGAACTTGTTAGAAATGCAAATATTCAGACTTTACCTCAGACCTACTGCATTAGAAATTCTAAGAGTGAGGTCCAGCAATCTGTTTTAATAAGCCCTCCAGGTGGTTCTAGTGCAGGCCGAAATTGGGGAAACACTGGTATAGTGGCTAATATGGTGCTATGGGTTGAATATATCCTCCAAAACTGATGTGGAAACTTAATGTCCAATATGTTAGTATCGAGAGGTGGGGTCTTTAAGAAGTGATTAGATCTCAAGGGCTCTGTCCTCATAAATCGATTAAGCCATTCATGGATTAATGGGTTAATGGATTAATGGATTATCATGGGAGGGGAACTGGTGTCTTTAGAAGAGGAGAATGGGAAACCTGAGCTAGCACATTTGCACACCTTCAACATGTGATACCCTGCACTGCCTTGGGACCTTGTAAAGTCCCCACCAGGAATAAGGCTCTCACCAGATGTGGCTCCTTGACCTTGGACTTCTCAGCCTCCAAAACTATAAGAAACTTGAATTTAAGCTCAATTTGAGGAAGAGAAAATTGAGTAAGACACGTGGACTGTGAAGATGCCTAAATTTAAATCCCAACTCCACCAACTCACCAACTGGTGACTGAAGCATGCCTCAGTTTCCTCACCTAAAAAACTTTAATAGTATGGACAATACGGTTGTGATTAATTCACATTAAACAGTGCCTGCCACATGATAAATATCCAATAAATATAGGTCACTATGAATCTTTCAGTATTAGAACAATGCTTGCAAGCCTACTGGTTTGAAAATACTTTTTGCTATCCCTGTATCTTGGGATCTGCTCCGGGAATCCTCAAGGTGAGTGTCATAGCAGAGTATATTGAGTTGCCAAGAAAGTGGCAGGACTGTCTAGACTGTCGGGCAAGGTTAGCTTGTTGTAGGGCAGCCAGGAAAGCACAGCCAGTATTGGGACGAAGTTGGTATTGCAGCTGGGCTCTCCGGGAGCAGATGCTGAAGTGGAGTTACAGGTGCAAGATGTTTATTAGAGACCAACACCTGTGAAGAGAAGGGGGCGGAAGCAGGAGTGAATAGAGGAAGATGTTGAACTGTGTGATACAGACCCAGTGAATCTTTGGCTGATTTGGTGGGAAGCTCTGGAGCTACGATTGCTCATCAGAATGTGCCCTGGTTGGCCAAATAGTCCCACTGGAAGGTCATGGACCTTGGACCAGGTGGCCTCTGTGGCACAGGCAGATCCTGAAGAAGCTGGCAGCAGAGCAGCACATTCTTCCTTTAAGGAGGATCAGGGCAGCCCACTCCCTGCTTACCACAGTCAGTAGCAGGAGATTCAAAGTAAAGGGAGAGACAAATTGAGAACTAGATAGGCAATTCATTAAACTGTAGATCTCAGTGAAGCACTTCGCTCTGCTTTTTAGCTACTATAGCATACACAGACCGTTATAGTTCTGGGTGCTACACTTAAGGGAGTTGATATTCTAAAACCATGACATTTGCCTTATTTTATACCTAGGACTCTTGAGACACGTGAGATGTTGCATTGTTAAAGTGAGTTTTTATGGCAGTGATTCTCAACAATGGGGCACGCACACTTACAGAAGAGCATTTCAGAAGGTGAGGGGCACCTGTGCTGTTTGCTCAGATGATCCTAATATGCCTGCCAAAGCATACCACTCCCCAAGGGAATTCCAGGTCTAAAGGAACTTAAAACTATACCATATAAGTGGAGGGAATTTAATATTTAGCCTGCAAAAGAAAAGAAACTGGATTTTGGATGAAATAGATATGTTAGTGAGACTTCTCAGAATTAAGTAATATATGGATGTTTTATAAAAGAAGAACAGTCAAAGCTGAGATTGCCTGAGATTAATTGCACCATAATATTAGCAAAATGCATAAAACATAAAGCCAAGCATACATTTGCAAAGCAAAAATAAAATATTTATTAATTAAATACAAAAAAGCCAATAAAAATGCATAGCATTAATTTAACATGGTGGCTGATTCTGCTTTGATGGAACTAAATAACAGTATGAATATGGTACTGATGCTATAAAGCTATTGTTTTTAGAGTTGGCATGCCACCATATGCCATGAGATCACTTAATTTTGCCATCACTTCCTTCTATTCAAACTACTACTTAAATTATAGGCTGGTATATAGTTTAAATCATTTAATTATATAGCGTGAGGCAATGCCATCTGGCATTTATTCAGCTCAAATGCATCACTTCTGAATTAAGCCTGTTCTGTTCTCTTCTCCTTTCCCCAAGTATAAGACATTGTTTGATTCTTTGCTCACAAACATCCCTTTTTTTTTTGGATAGCTATTCTTTCCCAACTCCTGTGTGCCAATGAGCAGCAAAGCATAGTACCTTAGCCTCCAAAAGAGTCCCCACGTGACCTAGAATTGCCGAACAGAACACTCATTCCCTCTGGTCGTGTAAGTGGGCAAGTGACTCCAGCAGGTGCAATTAGATCCCTTTCCTGGTACTATATACTTGGCTACTGAAAGAATGTAGCTCTTTCTGTCCTCTAAGGTTGTTTCACATGGGTGTTATAAACCCTGTGCTCTAATGTGGCCATCCCCACCACACCTCACCCTCAACCCACTCCCACCTCCGGAGGAGGAAGCCTGTTAGTGTGATCCACACACAGCAAGCAGTGTAACTGAGAGATGAACCGTCTCAGTGACATCAACTGGGTCTTAAGGTGAGCGCCACCCTTGGCCTGCGAAGACAGGGGAGCCAATAAATATTCTTATTTAGCTTCAGCTTGTGAGCATAGGCAAGTCCGAGTAGCCTTGTAAGCTCATTTTCTACCAGTTTTCAGTAGCTTCACAAGAGCTAGCTTTGCAGGCCTGCGTGAGCTCCACAGAAGAACTGAACGACACTGGCTGCTGCGCCCCAGAGGCTGTCTCTTTCCAGAAATGCCAAGTTCTTGAGCGAGGAGCTTCCACCATTACAGCACCACATAGATGTCTTCTATCAAAATGTGGCACACTGCCAGGCGCGGTGGCGCATACCTGTAATCCCAACACTTTGGGAGGCCGAGGCGGGCGGATCACCTGAGGTCGGGAGCTCTAGACCTGCCGGATCAGCATGGAGAAACCCTGTCTCTACTAAAAATAAAAAATAAAAAAAATTAGCTGGCCATTGTGGTGCATGCCTGCAATGCCAACTACTCAGAAGGGTGAGGCAGGAGAATCGCTTGAACCTGGGAGGCAGAGGCTGCAGTGAGCCGAGACTGGACCATCGCACTCCAGCCTGGGCAACAAGAGCGAAACTCCGTCTCAAAAAAAATAAAATTAAATTAAATTTTAAAAAATGTCGCGCATTATAGATGTGGAGTCCCTGCATGGTGCGGGCATTCTCCCACTGCCTGGCCCTGGCACATCCCTCATCAGGTTAAAGAAAGTCTGGGAGACAGTGTGTACTCTGCTACTTCTGGCTTGAAAGATTTTTCCTCAATTAACCACATTTGATCTTTGCAGGACACAGGGCTTGTGGTGTAGGTGTCCCTGTCTCTTTTGCAAAGCAGCTAGTTTGGATTCGGTTTTTATGATCAGCAATGGAGTCCTGACAAATTTAGCCCACAGTAATAAGGCCAGCCCTATTCAGCACCACTGCAGTCACAGACCCAAATGCAAAGCCAAGCACTGAAAACTGAATGGTAGCACTTGCGGTTAACAGGACTGTTCAGATTATCCAGATACGCATACCACACAGGTATAGGTCAGATTACCATGCTTCGAAAGTGCACGCACATGCAGGCACATGCAGATGCCCACACAATCCTTCAAGAGAACTCAGAGCCCTACAACTGTAAATGTGAGCCCAGTTTGAGAAACGCTTGAGCTAAGTGACTAAGAACATGCTGTGCCTGGAGTTCTGATGGTAATCCTTTCGTGTTCATCCCAATGACAAAATCACAACTTTCCATGAAGCTATATTCTATTTTTCTTAGCTCTTTCTGAAGTATAAAAGCTCCAGTTTTAGTTAATAACTTAGTTAAGGAGAATTCTGGTCATATCAAACTTGACATTTTTCAGAAATTCAGTTCATGAAGTTGTAAAGTTATTTGCAACTGTGAGGATATTTGGATTGAGAAAAATATGACCTCTGTTTTTTTTTTTCTTCAAGAGCAAGAGGACACACTTATGTTCCTAAAGAAATCTCTTTGTGTTATAATTTCAGAATTTTTAAAGATGGCTCAGGAAGTATATGGTGGTAGGGGTGGAGGAGCTTTCTAAGAATATACCACAGGTTTAAGTCAGGGTTATGGTAGACTGGCAGAAAATTAATAATTTGGAGCTTTTCCTCAGATATAACCTTAAAGTCAATTTGGGGGATTCTAAGTTAGCACAAGTGTGCCTTTAATATTAGCCTTAAATCTAAAGTTCAGTTATTTGTAGTTATAAGATATTTCAAAGTAGAGACTTTACAAGAGTGAAAACTATTAACCCAGTTCACCTTGGCCCAGTTCTAACTTGGGTATATATTTGATAGGAAGCAGGATAATGTAATAGCAATAAATACAGCTTGGGGCTAGAAGACCATAATTCTAGTTCTGTTCTGCCCCTCATATGGCCATGGATGAGTTAGTTAACTCTAAGTAGGTGATTTCAAAGTGGGGGCATGCGTGTGTTTGAGATGACCCACTGGGGTAAGGAAGAGGAATACCAGAATTTCTAGTTCTGCCTATTTTCATTAAACCATTTAAAAAATTTGAGCATGTGGGCCGGGCGCGGTGGCTCACACCTGTAATCCCAGCACTTTGGGAGGTTGAGGCAGGAGGATCATGAGGTCAGGAGATCGAGACCATCCTGACTAACACAGTGAAACCCCGTCTCCACTAAAAAATACAAAAAAATTAGCCAGGCGTGGTGGTGGGCTCCTGTAGTCCCAGCTACTTGGGAGGCTGAGGCAGGAGAATGGCATGAACCCGGGAGGTGGAGCTTGCAGTGAGCCGAGATCGCACCACTGCACTCCAGACTAGGCCACAGAGCGAGACTCCATCTCAAAAAAAAAAAAAAATTGAGCATGTATTGTTTTACAAGGTACATTAAACTTTAATAAATAGTACATAATTACAATTCATAAACAGATATACACACATTTTTATTAAGAGTATAAATGAAAACATATTTAGAGACTATAGTCCTACACTTTGGTTTCTTTATAAATTAAAGGTGTTGTACTGGGGTTCTCAATGTTTGAAAAATACACACACACACACACACACACACACACACATTTTTGTATATTACATTTATAGGTTCTATTTATATATTCTACTCCTTTAATCAGCAAGAGCATTCTCTGGCTTCCCTAAGGGTTCCATGGTTATAATAAAATAATGTACTCCATAATTGAGTTTACTTTATGGTTTACCCCCAACAAGGTTCTCTCCAGTAAAAGGCGATTTAGTTGCTGATTTTGTAGCTTAGAAACTGGGTAACTTTGAGATGAAGCTGTCAACAGTGAAATTTAAAAGAAATGAATGAAACATCGTTACATTTGATCTGTGTTTGCTCACCTGAGAGGCTAGAACCCTGTGCTTCTTTCCATGTGTCTGACCTTTAAGGATTTAAGTAGTTTGAAAAAGTGGTTTACAAATTATAAAAGTTGCTGTCCTGGGGTTTTAGCTAAGTCTAGGCTTAAGAGAATATGTTCACTCTTTTGTAATATTTATCAATTCTGGCTCATGACTGAATTCTATGACTTCCTGTGCTTTGAAGACTTTAAAACTTGATGGAAAACCCTAATGGTCCAGGTTTGTATCTTCGCCTGATAAGAGAGGCCTTATGCAATAGACTACTTAGAAACAATAAAATTCACTTAGCCAAACACCCAGTAAACTCCAGATGGGGTTAAGGTTTCAGTGAAGGCATAAAATTACTAGTCTTTGGCTATGTAAAACGATTTTCAAACTAAAAAAAAAAAAAAAAAAAAAAAAATACTCTGACAAATCCAATAGGAAAATAGGCAAAACACAAATAACTCTCAAAAATGTACTAGTAAGTAGTATTTATAGGAAATATGAGCAACTTCAACCTTTTTAGTCATTAAAGAAATAAGTTAAAATGAGGTGCTGTGTTTGTCTATGTAAGTGGCTAATTAAAAAATAAAACTTGGCCGGGAGTGGTGGCTCACTCCTGTAACACCAGCACTTTGGGAGGCCGAGGCAGGTGGATTATGAGGTCAGGAGTTCAAGACCAGCCTGGCCAAGGTGGCGAAACCCCGTCTCTACTAAAAATACAAAAAAATTAGCCAGGCATGGTGACAGGCGCCTGTAATCCCAGCTACTCAGGAGGCTGAGGCAGAGAATCGCTTGAACCTGGGAGGCGGAGGTTGCAGTGAGCTGAGATCGTACCACTGCACTCCAGCCTGGGTGACAGAGCAAGACTCCATCTCAAAATAAATAAATAATACTTTAACCAATTATACAAGCTGATAAAGAAAGGAAGTGAAAGCTGCCTACGACTGTATTTCAGGCAAAAGAATCTTTGCTACATTGTTAATGTTCCCCAGCGACAGCTTAGCCACACCTATCAAAACTTTTATGAATATATCTTTGATTCAGCTATTTTACCTGTTAAGATTTCATCTAAACAAAAACATCATCATGTGCTCAGAAATTTATCTACAAGTATGTTTATGCCAATACTTTGAATAAAATCAGTTGTCATTCATTCCGTGCTTACCATGTGCCAAGTGTTATGCTAAAGTTGTAACATACATTATCTCATTTCAGCCTTGTAAAAACCTCATGAGGCACTCTCTTTATAATTTTCATTAGTGAAGAAGAGTTGGCTGGGCACAGTGGCTCACGCCTGTAATACCAGCACTTTGAGAGGCCGAGGCGGGCAAATCACCTGAGGTCAGGAGTTCGAGACCAGTCTGGCCAACACGGTGAAACCCCATCTCTACTAAAAATACAAAAATTAGCCAGATGTGGTGGTGGGCACCTGTAATCCCAGCTACTTAGGAGGCTGAGACAGGAGAATCACTTCAACCCGGGAGGTGGAGGTTGCAGTGAGCTGAGATCACACCACTGCACTCTAGCATGGGGGACAAGAGTGAAATTCCATCTCAAAACAAAAAAAACAAAGAAGACTACTTAGGCTTAGCCATTAGGTGAGTTACTCACAAATGCACAATTAGTAAGTTAGAGATCCAAGCCATCTATCCACAGAACCTGACATAACAGCAAAAAGAAAAGGAAAAACCAACTACATAAACAAGAAGTTTTTAAAGTCAGTTATAGCATACAGATTATTGTGAAAGCATTTACTAGTGGTAATGCAAAAAAATAATTAAGAACATTGGAAAAAATATTTCTAATGTATTTACTAAGTGAAAAAAGACGAAAAGTAATACATATTTTGTTATCTTAGTATTGATAAAATACAGAATAAAATGTTAATAGAATCTGGCTTTAGATATGGCTATATAGGATTGTTACAGATACTTCTCTATCCTTTACATTTTCTGCAATTATATGTATTACTGTTACTAAAAATAAAATAAATGAATTAGTGAATAAAATGAAAGAATCATGTATGTCCATAGCCTTGCTCCTGACATATGTTCTGAAGTGGCATGTACATATTTTACATATGAATGTAAATATGTAGAATCCTGAAGTCCAATATATTCATCCATCTTTTCTCCATATTTTCCTGTACCTCTTTTATTAATATTCAAACATGTATATATTTTAAAAATCTATTATAAATATTTTATCATTTAAGAAGAAACACATAAACACATTAAAATTCAAAATTCAACAGAAAGGTGCAAAATAAGAAATAAACTGCCCCCTCAATCTCACTCCAGAACACCCATCCCAAAAGGCCACCATCCCTGACCCTTTCTGTTTTCGGTTCTCTGGTGATTTTACCTCCAAAGCTCAGAGAATACGCTCATGTGTCTCTTAAGCAATTTGCCACCTTCAGACAGCTGATAATTCTTTTGATTCTCCAGTGTGATGGATAAGGAAAATAGCTGATACAAAGTATTGTATTGTTTGTAATCTTAGTTTTCATAAAATATACAACCAAAATGTTAATAAGACCTGTCTCTGGCTGAGAGATTATAGGGAGTTTTTATGGTTTTCTTTGTTTATTTCTCTATATTTCAAGTTTTCTACAATCATCCAGTCCAGACAGTTTTATAGGTAGATTTCCAATTTTAAAAACTATAGTTGGTAATGAAATTGTGAATGTCTTCTTCCAAACTTTATAAGCTGAATTGTGAAAAAAATATATATCTATCTGGAGACAAAACTGCTACAAGTCAAATTAGCAATAGACAAACACAATTCTTGTAGGAGAATTCAACATATCAATGACATCAAGTAGACTTTTTAAAGAAAAATGCTGATCACTTTGACATACTATTATGACATTGATTAGACATGTTTGGATAAGAGCCAACATATTTAACAACAGACGAGCACTGGCTATTCAGCACAGAAGCCAGTCCAATTAGCATGATGCCCACTTTAAACAATCAGGACATACTCACCAGATGGGTTAGTCTGAGTTCTGGCTTGAGTCTGGTCATAGGGCTAGAAATGGTGAAAGGAGGTGGAGATATTGCTTAGGGGGATCATCACCCGTCTCTGGGGAGGCCATTATGGGTTCTCCAGGTCAGGGGAGACTCACCTCATCAGAGAGGGGATGGAAAGCTGCTCCAATTCATAAAGAGGACTTGGCCTAATTGAGAATTTCAGGAAGTGTAGAGACTAGAGTGAAGTAATCAGAATAAATACCATTTAAATGCCATGTTGTAAAAACTCAAAGTTAGTGCAAAAAGATCCATAATGAACAAAATATCAACATTTTAAATAAAGACATGAAACCACAGGCCAAGTTTACTTACAGAGGATATGACATAAGAATCCTAAATAAGATACTATGGACTTCTATTGGGGGTAGGATGGGAGGGAAGTGTAGTTTTGAGGCTTTCTGCCATCCTTTTTTACCCTTACCTCTTAAAAGAACTGTAGATTCCTGAGGAAAGGCTAAAGGGTTGAATCCTAGGCAGTCTTATCTCCCTCAGTCTCCCATTCCTATGGAAACCAATGCCAAGGGCTCCTGTGGTCTGTGACGTAGGCACCACAATCGCACTCAGCCAGGTGACCCGCCCCTGCTGCACGCAAGGAGTGATCTCCTACCCTGGGCTGGGCCATTCCAGAAGCCTTAACTAGAATGAACAGAATTTGTCCCGTACTGGGGACTAAAGGTGAAAATGCAGGTGACATTAACCAAATGTCAGGAAGTATGGCTATAAGGAACAGACTTGATTGGGGAATGTCCACACCAAAGATCAACAAGAGAAGGCACAAGATCTCCCCTTCTGTCATCATTCCTCAGTGAGGTGTGCAAGGTCCAGAGGGCTAAATGACTGAGATGCTGTGCCCAGGGGAAGACTTCCTCTCCCCATCAGCTACTCTATCTTTTTATAGTGTAGGCATGAGAGTGGTTGTAAATGGAGAACATGTTTACTACCAGAGTTAGACACTAAGCTGTCTGAGTTTTGAAGCTAGGTCTTCGGAGAGTGGTCAACTGCAGGCACCTCGTGGTTTCAAGTTATGGGGAAAGACAGTAGTACCCAGACCTTGAGTTTGAATTCTGGCCACAGTCCATCCCAGGATGGAAGAGGTATCTTCAGCTCTGACTGGTTCACAGCCTGACAATCTGGGATTTCAATCATCATTCACTGGATAATCTTGCTGGTTTCTAGTAATCAGCTTTCTTTCCCAAAATCATCTTATTTGCATTTACCTGTTTCTCTTTTCTGATAAGACTGCTGTGGTCTGAATGTTTGTGTCCCACCTCCAACTTCTGCAAAATTCCTATGCTGAAACAAGGTGGTGGTGTTAGAAGACAGGGCTTCTGGGAGACGATGAAGTCATGAGGGGCCCACTTTCATGAATGGGATTCAGGCCCTCATGAAAGAGGCCCAGAGAGTTGCCTTGCCCTTTCTGCCATGTGAGATTAAAGTGAGAAGATCATCATGTATGAGGAAGTGGTCTTCTCCAGACACTCAATCTGCCAGTGCCTTGATCTTAGACTTTCAGCCTCTAGAACTATAAGAAGTAAATTCTAGGGATTTTTGTTTTGGTTTGGTTTGGTTTTGAGATGGAGTTTCATTCTTGTCGCCCAGGCTGGAGTGCAGTGGTGTGATCTCGGCTCACTGCAACCTCCGCCTCCTGGGTTCAAGTGATTATCCTGCCTCAGTCTCTCAAGTAGTTGGGAATACAGGAACCCACCACCATGCCTGGCTAATTTTTTGTATTTTTAGTAAACACAGGATTTTGCCCTGTTGGGCAGGCTGGTCTTGAACTCCTGACCTCAGGTGATCTGCCCACCTCAGCCTCCCAAATTGCTGAGATTACTGGTGTGAGCCACCGTGCCCTGCCTTGTTTTGGTTTTATAGAGATGGGATCTCACTGTATTGCCCAGGCTGGTCTCAAACTCCTGGCCTCAAGCAATCCTCCCACATCAGCCTCTGAAAGTATTGGGATTAAACGTGTAAACCACTACACCAGACCCGTTCTTTATAAACTATCCAGTCCAAGGTATTTTATTATAACAACCTGAATGGACTAAGACAGACTTTAAACAACATAGCTTTATACGTGGAAAATGCTGAGTATTGTCTAAAAATATTGATATCCTTATATTATTATAATTCTGATAATAATGTCTTATTTCTGTCAGATTTTATTGCATTGACTAGAAATTCCAGAACAATGTTAAAGAATAATGGTAAAACAGAGTATCATTGTTTTGTTTCCAATTTAAACTGGAATGCTCTAGCTTTTACTTTTGTTTTTGTTTATTATTATTATTATTTTAAATGGAGTCTTACTGTGTTGCTCAGGCTGAGTGCAGTGGTGCGATCTCAGCTCACTGCAACCTCCGCCTCCCAGGTTCAAGCAATTCTCTTGCCTCAGCCTCCTGAGTAGCTGGGATTACAGGCGTGTGCCACCACCCGACTAATTTTTGTATTTTTTAATGGAGATGGGGTTTCACCATGTTGACCAGGCTGGACTCAATCTCCTGACCTCAGGTCATCCGCCAGCTTCGGCCTCCCAAAGTGCTGGGATTATAGGCATGAGCCACTGCGCCCAGCCTTATTTTGTTTTTTAGCAGTTTAATGTGACACTAGCTATTGTTCTTAAATATTCTTTATGTCTAGGGACTATCTATTAGTTGATTAAAGAATTTTCTTTAAATAAAAGGAAGTTTAAAATTGGCTTTTGCAACATCTATTAAATTGATGATATGTTATGTGATTTTCTGTTGATATAAGAGTGGAGAAGCAAAAGAGTGAATGTAAATGTACAGGGCGCATGCATATGTAAAGCAGATATTATGCTTGTGCTATAACCAGGTAGGGTAGGGAAGGCAGAGCCCCTTTTAGATCACAGCCCCACTCACTGTGTGCCAGCAGTGCCCTGCACTGGAACACCTCTCTGTGGATTGATGAGAGAACAGGGAACCATGTGCTTTCTCTGCTAATCCTTGATTTATATGGTTTCTCCATAAAATGCTTTCTTTAAATTTTACAACATCGTGGCAACTGCCCTGACTCACCTTGCCACAGCAATAAAAAGAGATTTGCCCAACTTTATGCTACAATTATTAAAGCGATGTAGAACCGGTGCTAGAAGAGACTGATGAGTGATTCAGAATATAAAATTCTGAAACAGATCCTAAAATAGAGAACTGATATATAGAGTATGATGACGATAGCATCGTAGTCATCAGGAAAAGGAGGCATTGTTTTATAAATGGTGCTGAGAAGTGAGAATAAATGAATTATTTGGGAAAATTATGTTGAAATATTTTATCATCCATTCATTCAATGTAATAAGAACAGCTAGATCAATGAATTCAACCAGAAATTTGAAAATCATAAAAAAGGAATAAATATAATGTCTATATAGGAAAGAGGTTTTTTGTTGGTTTGTTTGTTTGATTTTTGAGACGGAGTCTGGCTTTGTCACCCAGGCTGGAGTGCAGTGGCGCGATCTCGACTCACTGCAACCTCTGCTCACTGCAACCTCTGCCACCCGGGATCAAGCCATTCTCCTGCCTCAGCCTCCCGAGTAGCTGGGCGCTTGCCACCATGCTTGCCGCCACGCCTGGCTAATTTTTGTATTTTTAGTGAAGACAGGGTTTCACCATGTTGGCCGGGCTGCTCTCAAACTCCTGACCTCAGGTGATCCACCTGCCTCAGCCTCCTAAAGTGCTGGGATTACAGGCGTGAGCCACCATGCCTGGCCAGAAAGAATTTTTTAAGCTAATGCAAAGGAAGATGTCACACAAAAAAGCGTAATGAAATTGACTACATAAAGATGTTTGCCTCAAATATAGCAAAGAATTCCCACAAATCAGTAAAAAGTGCTAATATTCCAATGAATAAATGGACAAAGGATATTTATTAATAATACAAAAAATAAGCTGCTGGAGCAAAAAAACTGTTTAAAAATATCGTAGGTTAAAGAACACAGAAGTTTCTATCTCTTTCATCTAACTGTCCCAGGGAGTGCCCCAGGACGGCAGGGCAACTCCTTCCCTCACAGGCAGAAACCTGGATGATGTCTAGATTGTTGCTTCTCCCTACCATAAGGCATTTTCCCCGTCTGCATGGTTGAAGATGGGCTGTGGATAAATCTGCCTAGCCAGTTGGAAGACAATAGACAGTTCCTCTTCATGTGAGATGAAAGTTGCATACATTGTTTTGTTGAGAATTTGGTGACATAAGCACACTCATCAAGGGAGACTGGGAAATGTGTTTTGTCCTGTAGCCATGTGTCTGGCTTTGCTGTTCCCATAAAAGGGGAGAACAGCCATCTCTGCCATTCACTTAAAGGAAATATACATTGTCAATAAACTTGGGGAAAATGGAAAGCCTCATTAGTAACCAAAGAAACATGGGGCTGCTTGCAGTGGCTCATTCCTGAAATCCTAGTACTTTGGGAGGTCAAGGTGGGAGGACTGCTAGAGCCTAGGAGTTCAAGACCAGCCTAGGCAACATAGAAAGAGCTTGTTTTTAGAAAAAATTTAAAGAGTTAGCCGGGTATGGTTTTGTGTGTCTTTAGTCCCAGCTACTTGGGAGGCTGAGGTGGGAGGATTGCGTGATTCCAGGAGTTCGAGGCTGCAGTAAGCCGTGATTGTACCACTGCATACCAGCCTGGGTGACAGAGGGAGACCCCACGTAAAAAAAAACAGACACACAAATAAATTTTAAAAAAACATGAATTAAAGTAAACATAAGACTTTTCATCCATCAAATAAGCAAAGATTCTTTAAGATCAGAATGCACTACGCTGATGAGGGGGAGATGTGGCACTGATAGGTTGCCTATGGGGGATGCAGATGTAAATTCGTATAGACTTCCTCGAGCAATTTGGCAATAAAGCCAAGACCCTTTAAATATTCGTATCTTGGAGTAATAGGCAAACATATCCACATAAGTGGGTGACACAGAAAATTCAAGACCAGAACACAATATATATGGGAATTATATTAATAAATGCTTTTATTGAAGGTTTACTATGAAGCAGACTCATTGCTGAGTACACTACATGTATTACCTGATTTAATCCTAGAACTGGGCTTATGAGATACTGTATTATCCCACTTTACAGATGTGGATATAGCCTCAGACAGGTCAAGTCACTTGCATAAGATCACAAAGCCAAGAGGTGGTTGCATTGTGATTCAATACCAGGTCTTCCTGACGTCAGAGCTCTAGCTGTTTATAAAAATAACATTTTCAATTACAAGGGAAACTTATAGTTTTTAATACACAGTATTAGGAAAACTGGGCTTTCCATTTAAAACAAAATCATCCCTTCGACCTATGATTTACAATCATTTTCAGGTTATGAACCATTTAAAGAATCTGATGAGAGATATTGATTCTTTTCACACACACTCTGTCTCTCTCTGCATATAGGCAAGTGTGTGTGTGTGTTTGTGTGTGTGTGTGTATGTGGGTAGTCTTCCATGAAGTTCTGATGGATTTTGGAGCCAAAAAGCCATGAACTTGAAATAACCCCTACAAGATAGGCTATATTCATATCAACATAAATTTATGGTGGATTAAAACTTTAAATCTAAAATTTAAATATAAATGTCATCTTTGTGTGAATATAGATAAGGTTTCTAAATCTCCAGCCTTTGTTTCTTAGTCTGGAAAAAAAATTGGGGTAATGATATTTGGCACAAAGTTTTGTCATGATTAGACAATCATGACGGGCAGATCATGAGGTCAAGAGATCAAGACCATCCTGGCTAACACAGTGAAACCCCGTCTCTACTAAAAATACAAAAAATTAGCCGGGCGAGGTGGCAGGCGCCTGTAGTCCCAGCTACTCAGGAGGCTGAGGCAGGAGAATGGCGTGAACCTGGGAGGCAGAGCTTGCAGTGAGCCGAGATCGCATCACTGCACTCCAGCCTGGGTGACAGAGCAAGAATCCATCTCAAAAAAAAAAAAAAAAAAGAAGAACATCATGAAGATTAAATGGGAAAATACACACACAGTATTTCAGTGTCTGGTACATAAAAAAATACCCAGTGAAATTTAATCCTCTCTCTCTTTCTTTCTCTCTCTCTCTCATTCTCCCCATCTCTGTATATGGTTGACCCTTAAACAATGTGGAGGTTAAGGGTGCTGACCTCCTGCCCAGTGGCTAATTTGCCTGTAATTTTTGACTCTCCAAAAATTTAACTACTAATAGCCTACTGTTGACCAGAAGCCTTACAGATAACATAAACTGTCAACTAAGATATATTTTGTATGTTATATGTATTATATACTGCATTCTTACAATAAAGTAAGCTAGAAAAAGGAAAGTGTGATTAAGAAAATAAGGAAGAGAAAATAGATTTACTTCCATTAAGTGGAAGTGGATCATCATCAAGGTCTTCATCCTGGATGTCTTCACACTGAGTAGGCTGAGGAGGAGGAGGCGGAAGAAGGAGTTGGTCTTACTATCCAGGGGTGGCAGAAGTGCAAGAAAATCTGTGTATAAGTGAACCAGTGCAGTTAAAACCCTTCAAGAGTTGGCTGTATACACACAAACACATATATATACACACACACATATATGTGTGTGCACATATATTACATACAGATTTTAAGTAGATATGTGCATTTGTGAAAATAGTTTCATAAATTTGTAAGTGTTAATAATTTTCTCATCATGTCACCAAAACAGGCACCTGAGGGGAAAAGACAAATAGATTTAATTAATTTTAAATGTAAAATTTTTATTTCTTAAGAACTTACTACACGAATATATTCACTTTTTCATTCAACAAATATTTATCGAACATCAGCTGTCTTCCAAGCACTGTTCTAGATACTGGGGACACCACCGTCAACCAAACAAACCCAAATCCCTGCTTGTGTGGAGCTGATACTTTGGTGGAGGGCTAAGACTCACCTGGAACGTACTGAAAAGGGAGGTCCCTGCACCCACCTCGCAGGACGTGTGACAGGGGTGGGGCTGTCGGTTTGGCTGCCTGGGACTCAGTCCCCTTACCGGAGGGCAAGCATACAGACAGGCAGGTGCAGGAACCGGGCAAGCGCTTTTGGGCTCTGGCGCCAAGGCAGCATCCAGGGGTGGGTGTCTGCGACTCCCAAAGCCCAAGTCGGTGCATGTTACAGTGCGCTCTTTTAGCCTTGCCGTCCCCGGGTGGCTTAAGGGTGAACCAGTTCAGTGGACCCTGTGCCTTTTTGCAAGGACAGGGGGCCAGTGTGATAGCTTTCTGTACCCTGAGCTCTTGTCCAGAGTCCCAGAGAAATCAGGTCACACACGGACTTGAAGGATGAATGTGGGGGTTTTATTGAGTGGTGGAGGTGGTTCTCAGTGGGATGGAATGGGAGCTGGACAGGGGATGGAGTGGGAAGATGATCTTCCCCTGGAGTTTGGCCATCCAGCAGCCGACTCTCCAACCGTCCCCAGCCAAACTCCTCCGGACGTTGCTTCTTTTTTCTCCTTCTCTGCCCCGCTGTTCTGGTGTTCGTCATGTTTGTCTCATCATCTCCTCATCTGCTTCTGGAGCCTGGGGTTCAGGATTTATATGGGTACAGGATAGGGAGCATGGTGGGACAAAAGGTATTTTTGAGTGCAAAAACAGGAATGCCTGTTCCCACTTAGGGCCGCGGGCATCCAGGCTTGAGGGTAGGGCCTTTGCCAGGGAACCGCCCTCTTCTCCTCAGTATTTCCATCTCCTGTCCATATCATTGCCATGAGCACAGCAGGGTTGCTCACTGTTTCAACCCTCGAAGAAGCATCTTACTGGTGAGGAAACTGGTGAGGTGACAGTACCCAGGGAAGGGGATGAAGGGCAAATTGTTGTGTTTTGTCTTTCGAGCCTACTGAGGAAGAAATCCTCAAGCACCAGAGCAAGGGCTTGAATGATGGGAAGGGTGGCAGAGAGAATTGTAAGCCAGGGGAAGGGACACAGTGGGAAGCTGGCTAGAGATGCCAAACAGGGCACAAATGGGACAGGCAGAACCAATGAGAGGGTGCAGAGCTGATTGCCACGTCCAAGCTCTATGTGCAGGAACAACCAAGTCCCCCTATGTTGGGGGCGGGTGCAAATCAATTTGCAAGGGCTATTTCCCATGTATTATTTCTGGCAGCATATTTTGGGGCAGTACGGCTGGGATGGAGAAAGGGCTCAGGTCACGACGATGCCATCCACTCCTGGATCATAAACTTGGGTCTCAGAGAGTTTCATGTACTTTGGGGGTGCGTCAACTACTTACTTGTTATGGGAATTATGTCTGCGGAAGATGGAAAAAACATTATGTGAGCCTTAATGAGTTTGGTTATATAGGAGTGTGATTTCTATCTCATAAATAATAAACAATTCCCTCAATATGCTAATTCCAGTGTCTCTTTCAATTACTCATGTTAATCTTGCAAAGAACATAATCAAGAAAAATATGAAAAATGCCATCTCCTGTTGGAATGAAACGTCTCCTAGATGAGACAGCATCTCTGTTCCAAGGTTTGGAAGCATATTAGCTATATCTGACTCATGGGTTCTTCTATGTAGACAATCCTGCTTTCAAAATCTAATCAATGTTAAAATGAAACCTGAGTTTAATTGAATAACACATGTCTGTTCTATAATATTTGTTGAATTCAAAGTGGTATAAAAGAACCAAGACTGAAACTAGGAAAAAACCTGAAAAATTACTTCCATCTCCAATAGTCACTTTTTTTTTTTTTTGAGATGGAGTTTCACTCTTGTCACCCAGGTGGGAGTGCAGTGGTTCTGTCTCGGCTCACTGCAACCTCTGCCTCCCAAGTTCAAGAGATTCTTCTGCCTCAGCCTCCAGAGTAGCTGGGATTACAGGTGCCGGCCACCATATCCGACTAATTTTTTGCATTATTAGTAGAGATGGGGTTTCATTGTGTTGGTTAAGTTGGTCAGTCACATACCGTTATTGATATTTTTTACTGTGCTATCTTTTAAAAGAAAAACTACCAATGTGTATAGGGAGTAGGTAAACTTTTCTTGTCATGTAGAAGGCAATTTAGACAGATGAATAGCAAATCAGTAGGTCCTATGTAACTTTGTTTCCCAAATATTCTACTAGATCTTCTTTTCTTCATTCCTGATGCTCCTGCCTGAGATAAAGTCTAACTCCCATGCACTGCTCTCATGATCAGACTCCCTTCCTTGCTTCTAATCTAGGCCTCAGCCATTGGATTCACTGCGCTCACCCTGGGCTGTGGGCGCACTGAATCCTTGTAGTTCTTTGAACAGGATTTGCTCTCATATCCTGTACATCTTTGCATACACTGTTTTTTCCCCCTGAAATTTTCACCTACCTTCCCCTCCCTGTCTATCTCATAAGCACAGTTAGGAAGGTGCTAACTTTGGAGGTGGATGGTCTCTGTTCAAATCTCTGCTTTGTTACTTCCTAGGTATATAAGCTTAGGCAAGTTCATCTGTGTAGGCCTCATTTTTCTTATCTGGAAATGAGGATAATAAGAGTATTTAATTTCACGAAGTTGCTATGAGAGTTAAATGAGACAATGCATGTGATTGGCATTATATATAATATGTTCTAAATACTCAATATTGTTTTAGCCATAATTATGGTTACAAGTATTACTACCATTTACTCATAACAATTCTACTTATCATTTCCATGTGGCAATCCTGTTTGCTGGGGGTGCAGGGTCAGAGATCCATGAGGAAGGGTTGTTGGTAACAACAGTGATCAGTGCCACTGCCTAGTGCCTGTGGGTAGCTCAGGAAATCCTGGAGATGTGGGGATAATTTTGGTGCTGAGATAGCAGCCGATGACAGGCTTTTCTGTCTTTCACTGCATTTCTTTATGAGACCAAGCCAGAACGTTAGTTCCCATGCTCCTTGGGAGCAATGAACACCAAAGAAGCAGTGAATGTGCGGCACTGAGTGGAATACGTCTGGACTGAGAGTAAGGAGCTTGGGTCTCTAGCTTTAAGTCTGCCATTAATCAGTTATCCTTGGACAAGTGATATCAATTCCCTGGGCCCAGATCTTATTTAAAAAACGAAACAAAACAAAAGAGGACTGCATTCTGCCATCTCTAAGTACCTTTCCAACTCTGGGATTCTGGGATTCTACACTGGGAAACTCACTCTGTATTTGCTGTTTGTAGGCTCATGAGGTATCACGGTGTGTGCCAAGTCAGGACCCTGCTCCATCTGGTACATGGAGAGGCCAGGCAGTGCCACAGTATCCAATATCATAACTAGAAATAGGCTTGGAAATTCTGAGGCATATGGTTTCCCTGACGTGTTTCTAAATCTTATTGCTGTTTTCTTTTCAGTATTACTTACTACGTAAGATAGAAAAAGAATCTTTCTCAATGCACACAGTTAAATAAATAAGACCTTTTAAAATCATGCTAATGGCAGATCAATAGCATATTATCGCCTCATAGAAGTCGCTAAAGTCTAACAAAGAGTCTACAGGAGAGTGTCAATATCTTTGTTATTTAATTCAGTCTCTTTTACTTTTTATCCACTTGGCAGCGCATTCTCAGAAGGGGCAATACAAATGTTTTATTGTGTTGTTTAAGATGCAATGGACGAAACAAATAACAACAAACAACCTATACTAACATTCCCAACAAGCCATTAAACTGCGTTGCTTGATGCGTACAGAAGGTGTAGAAAACACAAATGTGCTGTCTGAGATCCCTGACGTACGTCTTGGCTCTAATACAGATGAGCGAGAAGTCAAAAACAAACCACTTTGAAGAAACTCTGGGGCCCTAAGTGCAAGTCTCCTTGTAAGATGTCTTTATTAACGCAAAAAATCCGCCAAAGCTTCCTCCCCTACAGTCATGACAGATGCCTTTGAAAGTCTCCCCACAGTGGGAAGACTTCTGAAAATGTCTTCCTTCACTTTCCGGAGTTTACAAAAACTGTGCGAGTAGCCTCCACTGCATTTGTCAAGCAAGAAGTAATTGAAAACAGCAGGTAGTTGTGCCTTAGTCACTGAAAGAAGTCCGTTTGCCAATTGATGCATGGGGTGCTGAGGCTGGGAGCTCCCATTAGAGCTCCTGGATGGTATTTAGGTTCAGTAAATCCCCTGTGTGTCTGGGCAACTGGATTCCTAAATCTTAAGACTATTTTCATCCACTAAGAAGAGAATTGGAGTAGAATGGAATCTACTAAAAAAAACTTGCATTGTTTCTAGATATTTGTTGAATGAAACATTGTATGATTCTGAAACGTCTCATGTAGCCATGTACATTGAAAAAAATCCTCTTTCTGTGGTAGGTAGTGAGATTAAAAACAAAAGAAGAGAAAATATAGCAATAAGATTCAGAAACATGATAGGGAAACCATATGTCTCAGAATTTCTAGGCCAATCCTATGTCCAATTACGATATTATACTGTGGTCCCCAAATTCTTATAATATTCAAGAAATTCTAATAACATCTAGACTGTATAATTTAGACTGCCTCTTATACACAAATATGATATACAAAATCCTTGTTCAACCTGATCTGTGATTCAGAAAATATAAAGTATCTTAACACTATAGTGTTAAGCGTCGGATAGTCTCCTACAGGTGTTGGTCAGAAGAATTGAACCTTAACCTGGATGGATCTATTTAAAGATAGATCAAATGAGAGGCAAGAGGTGACTAAAGAAATTAAAATTTGATTCTTAGCAGAGAAGTTGAAAGTCTTTGCGATATACTTAATCTACAGTAGAAAATGTTAGGTATGTAAAAATTTCCACAAGAAATATTATTGACAATGAAACCTGTAATATATATGACTTACTTGACTTTTGGTGAGAGTTGGCATACCACACCCAATAATGGATTTGCGCAAATTCAACCACATGCTCTTGAGCTGCGTGTAAGTGCTCCCACGGTGAATGGAGAGAAGAGCGCAAGCAAAGGCATGGAACCTGGAAACATCCTGTGCCTTCTGCGAGGCTCTGGAGTGCTGGCTGGCATTGTCAGGGCATGACGGGGATAAGGAGCATACAGTAGGAGCTGAGGCTGGAAGGGCTGGCAAAGTTCAGATAATGTAGAGACCTCTGCCCTTTGTGACCATCTGTATACCATGAAGTGGTAGCTGTGGGATATATTCTCTGACTCTGAAACAGATATAGATGTGCTGGCTTCCAAATGCTGCTCACTTCGGCTTTACAGATATATTATATTGGTAGTGAGTCTCCATTCACATCTAAGTGTAGAAAAGGAATTATGGAATTGACCACCACAGAAAAAAAATAAGGTGTTAGGAAGACATTCTTGGCTAGAGCAATGGCAAAATACAATTTTAAATAAGATAGGTGTTTTTTTTTGTTGTTTTTTTTTTTTTTTTTGAGAGTACAATTGTCCATCAAGCAGGAGGATGGAAAAACAATTTTGTGGATGACTTTCTCACCCGGTGCTGTTGTGCTATTTTGAAGCAGAATCATTACAACTGGGAACAAAGTTCGCTTAACAAACGGCAGTTATTGAAGCATTGCCTATTTTTCAGTGACTTCTTTTGTAGAGAAAGTTCAGCCCGACTCAAACTCAAGAGGGAGGGATCCTGGAAGATATGTGGATCCAAGCATTCATGGAGTTGAAGAACTGATAACATATTATGGGTTTCTGCTAGACTAGAGGGTTGTTGTTTGTTTGAGAGGGAGTCTCCCTCTGTCGCCTAGGCTGGAGTGCAGTGGTGCGATCTCAGCTCACTGCAACCTCTGCCTCCCAGGTTCAAGCGATTCTCCTGCCTCAGCCTCCTGAGTAGCTGGGATTACAGATGCCCACCACCTTGCCTGGCTAATTTTTGTATTTTCAGTAGAGATGGGGTTTCACCATGTTGGCCAGCCTGGTCTCAAACTCCTGGCCTCAGGTGATCCACCCGCCTCAGCCTCCCAAAGTGCTGAGATTACAAGCGTGAGCCACGACACCCGGCCTAGACTAGAGTTATTTAAGGAACAAATGCTCCTATGAACCTAGTCCAATAGGAAGATCACATCTTATTCTTTCTGTGGGCCAATGTTGTCAATATGGTGCTAGAAATGCTTATGAGAGCACATTTCAGTCAATTCCTCATGTTAAACATAAACAGCGCTTTAGGCCAAGGTCGCTAACCTTCTCAAATGGGGTATGCATTTCCCTAAAAATACAATATTCAAAGATGTAACTACCATTTCTGTTTTCTTAAAACTAGCTTTCTTCTTTCAGATTTTAGAATAACTCTCTCCAATGTCTCGTTTGTCCCAAAGCCTATTGCATAATTCTAATGACTTATGACTTTTATAAATTTTCCAAGACTTATGACTCAGAGGTTTGCCTGGGGATGCAGAGTTCTTACTTCCTATGGGCCAGAAGCAAGTGCTCCCGGCAGATCTACCTTTACAAAGAAGCAGATGCCAAGACCTTGCCCCTCTTGCCCCTCGGGCTGTGCCTGATCTCTCAGTACCATCTGGCCACATTGCTGTGGAGGGAATTCTCTTGGTAACTGTTATTGCTGTCTGGTTATGCATTGGCACTTTACAACAGCACAGGGAGCTGAGCAAAGAACAAGCCATCTCAAAACAACTAATTTCACTAAACCTCCTTACAATACACATAGGAAACTTTTTAGAGCTTTTTGGAAGGAAGAATAGATTCAAACTTCATTACATGTGTCAGGAGAAAGCAAAAGTGATGTCGATATTGCAGAAAATGAGCTGTGATCAGTTTTTTGCCATAGGACCTGTGTTACCGATTGAAGAAATGAAAACCCTCTGGACCCAATAAGACGTTGGGTCTTTCCTTTCTATTCTCCTCTTGCTCCTCTCCCAGATCCTCTGACATCTTGCCCAAGTTGACAAACACAAAAAGGACTGGCCTTCCAGAACCCTCCAAGTGGCCACGTGTTCCCACTTCTTCCTGAACTCTCCAAGTTAGAAGTCACTGCTCCTTCTCTTGAACTCCAGGGTCTCTCTGTCTAAACTTTCTATCTGGCTTTAGAATTAGCATTTGTAACTCCTTTTTTAGACAATTTGCTCATCGACGCTGTGGTCTGGACTGCGTTTGATTCATTTGTACTTTCTCAGTTCCCAGGTATTCAGTGAAATACTGGTGAAACAGTTCCCCAGGACTGTGACATTCTATTTGTGGGTGTCCTGTAAGTAAACTGTTGGAGAAAAGCAAAAGGAAAAGTACATGATCTCACACAAACAGGGTCCTCACCTGCCAAGAAGCCATTTTGTGTTCTCTTGTTAGAATAATTTATCTAAGTTTAAGAGCAAGGATTTTCTTTCTTTTTTCTTGGGCAAAGTATGCACATGGCTGCTGCAGCAACAGCTCAAATAGGCCCTGGCTTCCTGCTGAGGGCCAGAGGGGAAGACAGGGAGAGCACGTCTGGAGGAATCACCCAGCTGGGTGCTCAGACGCAGCCACCTGCCTCCTGCCCCATGTTGAGGTGATGTGTCACCACACTGGAGAGGGCTGATTTGGGTCACATTACATTGGAAACTCTAACCAGAAGAGCATGACATTTTAAAATATCAGTAGCACGTCGGGTAAATGATTAAACCTCCCAGACATGGAGTGTTTTTCTCCATGTCTACTCCAATACAGACTCATCTTCAGACCACCACATTAAGCAGTAAACTGAAAAGAACTTGTCATGGGCAAGAAGATAGAATAAAACCTTACAAAGAGAAAGGGAGAGGGGGAAAACGATAATTTAAAAAGGAATTTTAAGGGGATGGCTGGAGCTGATACCCACTCTTCCACCTTAGACACTCCTCTGACCCCATCAGTCCTCACTTCTTGTTTGTTCTCTGAAACTGTGCTTCATGAGAACAAGATTCCTTTTTTATTCATTTTTTTTTTCTTTTTAAGTGTAGAGATAGGATCTCGCTATATTGCCTAGGCTGGTCTCAAACTCCTGGTCTCAAGTGATCCTCCTGCCTCAGTCTCCCAAAGCACTCGGATTACAAGCATGAGCCATTGTGCCCCGCCTAGATTAGTTTTTATTGTAACGTAATTTATGATGTGAATTTCACATTTCCTATGTTCAGAATATAGTTTCCCCATCTAGGAAGTGGGATAGTAAAAAAAATCCTTTTACCAATGTCATAGATGTGGCTGTAGCTCAGTGCAAAAGGGATGTTAACTCTTCCAGGGTGCCAGTAAGTGAGTTACTTAAGAGTACTTAAGGGCATCCTGACAGCCTGATAGTTTTCCAAAATAGGAACTGCATTCTCGGGAAAACCCTTCTCATTCCGTTTTAGTTGACAGAAACATTTTTATGGAAAGATCAATTTCACCTTGAGATTCAGAAGAGTGCTCCCCGTGACTACAGAAGAGTGCTCTCCGTGACTGCAGAAGGCAGCCCTCCAAGGTATTCATAGGGCCCTTAAGTTAACATGTTACTTGGGTAGCAAATGAGGCACAATGGCTGAGGTCACAATGTCCTGTTTCCATTAGTTAATTTACTAGAGTTTCGTAGGAAAGTCATTAGTTAATTGGTGCTCATTAAGTGACCTAAAAGAGTAGGTGCTGCTTCTGCAAAGGTCAACTTAACTCTCAGAGTGCAAATTGCGCACAGAATAAAATTGGAGGCAAACTGATATCCCCAGTCTTGGAGAAATGGGAACTGCTGTGGACTTGATTTTTCTGCCTCAGCAGGCTTTATGACAGGTGTTCTGGCACTCAGGAATTCACTAGTGATGTTGTTTAAGCTATTTGAAAGCAAAGTGTTCCTTCTCCCAGTCGGCCTATTGAATGGTGCTCAGGCTGGGTGGTGCTAAGGCAGATGGAACACCCATGTGCAATATGTTATTGCTGCAACAATTACAACAGCACATTTGTCTGTAAAAGTGCCTTCTGTTGTTATTAGGTCATTAACCTTAACTGTGTCAATGTGTTCCCAGTTATGTAACTGTACTAGCAGGTCTGAATATCCCACCGTGGAAGAAAATGCTCACAGTTCATGCCTTGTTGGCTCATAAGAAAGGCTCCAATCCTAATAACCCAGTCCCAGTGCTTAGAACTACCCAAGGTGCTATAAAGAGGGTGGAGGGAAAGCTGTAAAACCCACAACCAATAAAACGGAAATTTAACAAGGAACTGCAAATACAGATCTTGCCAGAAAAAGCCCCAAAGTTCAATTGCTTTGTTTGAAGAATTAAAAAGCAAAAATAAACCTAAAAATTAAACCAGATGAAACCACCAAATAGGAACTTCAAACACACTCAGTCTTATTCCATTCCACTTCCAAATTGGCAATTGTCCCCACATGACTTTTTCAAAACTTTAACCAAGATCAATGACTGTAAGCCAAGCTCTTAACAAAGGTGCATTTCACCTGGTTTTGGTTGATACTGTTGCAAAAACAGACAATAATGCTATTTGGCAAATTGGCAACAACATTTAATAATCAGTTTAACAAGGAGCAGTCTGGTAAATTGTTGAATACCTCGTCACCTAAAATGAGAGGGAGAAGCCTTTGGTTGTAAATGTATCTTTGCCTTCTTGGACAAGGTAACTAGACATTTACAGTTATGGAGCAGGTAGGCAGATTAAATGACAATGTAATCATGCTTTAAGATTATGTAACAATGTAAAGCATTTTGAAGTCAGTGATTCTTTTTTTGTTCTTGAACTTTCTGTGTTTCAACTTCCTGAAACAGAAAAATAGAGATTGAGGAGGAAAGGCTGATCACAGGGCCTCTCTGAACTTTGGTGTTTCCAACATAATAAAAAGAGGTAATCCCAAATCTTTTCTAGTATTTTATTTTTAAAGTTCTCCAAGCAGTGTCTTCAAAGGCAAAGACAGAAGCAAACAGGGAAATTTTCAAATAAACCAAATCCTTATCCTAAATTCCTTTTTCTCAAATCTAAAGTCACTCATCTGCCTTGATATTTGACTTACAACAGAGGTCCCCACTTGTTGATTTCAGGGTCACCTAAGAATTTTTGAAGGAATATTGCTACAGAAATGTCAGGGGTTTGATCTAGGTCCTGCTGCTCGCTGCACAGAAAGCCTATGACTGAGACAGTGATTTTGCCAAGGAAGAAGGCTTTAATCGGGTGCTGCAGGCAAGAGATGAGAGTTCAGTCTCAAATCCATCTCCCTGAGCAGCTAAACCTAGTGATTTAGGTAGCAGGGAAGAATGTATCAATGTGTAAGAAAACAAGAACCAGGGAGGGGCCAGGAAGCAATCATGATGAGTCAGGGGTCTGGCATCTCATTGTCTGGATGTGGTGACCTGGTGAGTTTCAATTCTTTGATACTTTTTTATTTTTATTTTTTTTTTGAGAGGACTGAAGATCATTTCCTAAGGAAGGAACTCAGATAAATCAAATATTAAGTTTCAAGCTTTAAGAACAGAAGGGTCAATTTCTATATTTATCCAAAAAAAAAAAAGCCATCTATGGAATTATTGGGTTAGTTTCAATATGAGAGGAAAAAAGATACAAGAAGCTATATGAACTGAGGAGGAGACCTCACCTTAGGAGACAGTGGATTACAGCAAGGTACCTCTCTCTTGAAGAGTATTGCAAGTGTTTTAATTTTTTTCCTCTAGAAATACCTCATCAGCTTGCTGGCAGAACACGAAAAGTTACTAGAGCTTATACAGAAAAAAAGAAGGGGAGAGGAAAGCTTGTTGGGGAAGGTAGCTTTAAGGTTGAGGGTTGTTTTTGAATCCACCCACTGGTTTAATGACAATTGTCAGAAACATATGTGAGAACAGCAAGACTTCTAGACTAGGGTATTCAGGAAGTTAATAATTTTGCTCTTTAGTCTCATATCTCCCAGCGAGATGAGAAGTGTAGTTCCAGACCTGGGAGCCTAGGCAGAACAGAGCTGTTTGATTCTGAGATGAACATAATCTATGTTGTTATCTCTACCTTTCGTCTTCATCACAATACATTTGACCCTTGAACAAGTTAGGGGTTATGGACACAGCCCAGCCCACCCCACCCCTTGCAATAGAAAGTCCACATATAACTTTTGGATCCACCAAAATTTAAGCACTAATAGCCTACTGTTGACTAGAATCTTTATTGATAACATAAACAGTCAGTTAACACATATTTTATATGATATATGTATTATATCCTACATTCTTTTTTTTTTTTTTTTTTTGAGACAGAGTCTCACTCTGTTGTCCATGCTGGAGTGCAGTGGTGCCATCTCAGCTCACTGCAAGCTCCGCCTTGTGGGCTCACACCATTTTCCTGCCTCGGCCTCCCGATTAGCTGGGACTACAGGTGCGTGCTACATGCCTGGCTAATTTTTTGTATTTTTAGAAGAGTCAGAGTTTCACCATATTAGCCAGGATGGTCTCGATCTCTTGACCTCGCGATCCACCCACCTCAGCCTCCCAACGTGATGGGATTACAGGCATGAGCCACCACACCTGGCCACATACTACATTCTTATAATAAAGTTAGAGAAAAGAAAATCATAAGGAAGAGAAAACGTACTTAATATTCGTTGAGAGGAAGTAGATCATTATTAAGGTCTTCATCTTCATCGTCTTCACATTGGGTAGGCTGAGGAAGAGGAAGAAGGATAGATTGGTCTTGTAGTCTCAGGAGTGACAGAGATGGAAGAAAGTCTGCATATAGGTGAACCCGTATAGTTCAAGCCCTTGTTGTTCAAGGGTCAACTGTATATTATCTTATTTCTTCTTAAACTTCTCTTTATCTCTGTTTTAATTCTTGATGCTATATGTTTATTTTTCTCTCCTTTTGTTAATAAATATTTAAAACATAAGAATGTTTTATTTTTTTTTTTTTTGAGACAGAGTCTCGCTCTGTCACCCAGGCTGGAGTACAGTGGCACGGTCTTGGCTCACTGCAAGCTCTGCCTTCCGGGTTCACGCCATTCTTCTGCCTCAGCTTCCCGAGTATCTGGGACTACAGGCGCCCACCACCACGCCCAGCTAATTTTTTGTATTTTTAGAAGAGACGGGGTTTCACCGTGTTAGCCAGGGGGGTCTCAATCTCCTGACCTCGTGATCCACCTGCCTCGGCCTCCCAAAATGCTGGGATTACAGGTGTGAGCCACCACACCCGGCCAAGAATGTTATATTTTTAACATAGTAATGGAAAGAGAATTTTTTCATATATAAAAAATTAGAAAGTTATTCTTTTTTGATAATCCTTGATTTCTTGCTAACCAACATATACAGTGATACTCCTTGACTGTAGTCTCCACTGATCTAAATCTGATTTATAGAGGGAACTGGATAGAGAAGAGTTCTAGAATTTCTGCACACTTTCTTTGGCAGCTGGCTGGGATGGCAAATAGTAGGGTAAAGAAGGTAAAGAAACAGGTATGTCAGACTTAAGCCAACAGAGCCAGTAGGGCCAAATGCCCATTTATAGGTGAAGACCCAGCTGTCACGAAGTTTCCAACTGCTCCATTGCAAAATGACGGTAAGGATAATAGTGTGTGTTTCTCATACATTGAAATGTATTCAAGTTAAGGAATTACTTTTTGTAAATACCTATCATGTTAAAATGTCCTTCCATTTATGAACCAATGATAGTTATGATTTTTATTCTTCTGTGTGATTTTAAGATAAAAAATTGAACAATCCAATGTTAGTTGCCAGAATTATCTTTTGACATTTTACTCCTCTATAATCTAAAATATTAGAAGCACTGCGATAGTGAGATATGGGGAGTAACATAGCCAGAGACAGCGAGTAACATAGCCAGATATGGGGGGAGTAACATAGCCAGAGATGAAGAGTAACATAGCCAAATATAGAGCGCAACATAGCCAGAGATGGGGAATAACAAAGCCAGATACGGCAGGAGTAACTTAACCACATATGGGAGAGTAACATAGCCAGGTATAAGGAAACTAGCATAGCCAAAGATAGGAAATAACATAGCCAGATATGAGGACAGTAACATAGCCATATATGAGGGGAGTAACACTGCCAAATATATTGGGAGTAACAGAGCCAGAGATGGGGGGTAACATAGCCAGATATGGGGAGAGGAACATAGCCATGTATGGGGGAGTAACATAGCGAGATATGGGGAGAGTAACATACTCACATATGGGGGAGTAACAAAGCTAGGTATAGGGAAAGTGACATAGCTATAAATGAGGGTTAACATAGCCAGATATAGGGGGAGTAACATAGTCAGATATACAGAAAGTAACATAGCCAAAGACAAAGAGTAACATAGCCAGAGATGAGTAGTAACATAGCCAGATATGGCAGTAGTAACATGATCACTTATGGGTGAGTAACATAGCCAGACATAGGGAAAATAAAATAGCCAGAGATGGTGAATAACATAGCCAGAGATCGGGGAAGAAACAGCCAGATATGAGAGGAGTAACATAGTCAGATATAAGGAAAGTAACATAGCCACAGATGGGGAGTAACATAGCCAAATATCAAGGGAGTAACATAGCAAGAGATTGAGAGTAACATAGCAAGATATGGAGAGCATAGCATAGCCACATATAGATAGGAAAGTAACATAGCCAGAGATGGGAAGTAAGATAGCCAGATATGAGGGGAGTAACATAGCCAAATACATAGAGGGTAACATAGCCAGATATAGGGGGAGTCACATAACCACATATGGGAGACTGACATAGTCAGATATATGGAAAGTAACAGAGCCAGAGATGGGGGAGAAACATAGCCAGTAATGAGGAAAGCAACATAGCCACATATGATGGGAGTAACGCAGCCAAATATAGAGGAAGTGAAATAACCAGAGATGTGGAGTAACGTAGCCAGATGTAGGGAGAGTATCATAGCCACATATGGAAAAGTAGCATAGCCAGAGATGGGGAGAGTAACATAGACACATATGGGGGAGTAACATAGCCACATTTGGATAAGTTACATGGCCAGATATGGGGAGAGTAACATAACCAGATATGGGAGGAGTAACATAGTAGCCAGATTAAGGGGAGTAATGTAGCCAGACATAGAAAAAGTAACATAGCCAGAGATGGGGAGTAACATAGCTAGATATGGGGGGAATAACAGCCACATATGGGTAATAACACAGAAAGATATGGGGAATAACATAGCCAGATATGGGGAGAGTAACAAAGCCAGATATGGGGAGTCATGTAGCCGTATATGAGGAAAGTAACAAAGCCACAAATAAGGGGAGTAACCTGGCTAAATATAGACAAAGTAAGAGCCATAAATGGGGAGCAATATAGCCAGATATGGGGAGAGTAATATAGCCAAATATGGGGGAGTGACATAGCCAGAAATGGTGGAGTAGCATAGCTATAGATGGTGATTAACATAGCCAGATATAGGGAAGTAAACATAACCAGATACAGGAAAAGTAACATTGCCAGAGAAGGGGAGTAACACAGCAAGATATGGGAAGATTAACATAGCCACATATGGGGGAGTAATATAGCCATATATGAGGGGAGTAACCTTGCCAGATATGGGGAGAATAACAGGCACATGTGGGAAAGTAGCACAGCCATATACAAGCGGAGTAAAAGCACCACATATGGGGGGACTAATATAGCCACATATGGGGGAGTAGCATACCCATATATGAGGGGAGTAAAAGCACCAGATATGGGGAGAGTAACATAGGCACATATGAAAAATAGCTGGATATGCACATAGCTGGATATGATGGGAGTAACATAGCCTGATATGGGGAGAGTAATATAACCACATATGGGGGAGCAACATAGCCAGTTATAGGGAAACCAACATAGCTAGAGATGGAGAGTAACATAGCCAGATAAGAGGGGAGTAACATAGCCATGTACAGAGGGAGTAATATAGCCAGAGATTGGGAGTAAAATAGCCTGAGATGGGGAGAGTAACACAGCCACATATTGGGGAATAAAATAGCTAGATATGAGGGGAGTAACATAGCTAGAGATGGGAATAACACAGTCAGATATGGGGGGAGTAACAGCCAGATACAGGGGTAGTAACATAGCCAGATATGGGGGCATAAAATAGCCAAATACAGAGGGAGTAACATAACCAGAGATCGCAGTAACATAGCCAGATATGGGAGTAACATAGCCACATATAGGGGAGTAACGTAGCCAGAGATAGGGAGTAACTTAGCCAGATATGGGGAGAGTGACATAGCTTCATACAGGGGAATAACATAGTCACATATAAGGGAATAACATAGGCAGATATGGGGAAAGTACCATAGCCACATACAGGGGGGGAACATAGCCAGAGATGGGGAGAGCAACATAGCCACACATGGGGGAGGAACATAGCAAGATATAAGGGGAGTAACATAGCCAGAGATGGAGAGAGTAAAATACCCACACATGAAGGAGTAACATAGCCATATAAGAGGGGTAGAACATAGCCAGATATGGAAAGAGAAACATAGCCACTTATGAGGGAGTAACATAGCCATAGATGGGGAATAACTTAGCCAGATATGTGGAGAGTGCCATTGCCTCATGTGGGGAAGTAACATAGCCAGATATGAGGGGAGTGACATAACCAGATATGGGAGAGTAACATAGTCACATATTGGGAAGTAACATAGCCAGATATATTGGGAGTAACATAGCCAGATATGGGAAGTGTAACATAGCCACATATGGGGGAGTATCATAGACAGAAATGAGGGCAGTAACATAGCCAGACATGGGGAGACTAATATAGCCAATTATGGGAGAGTAACATAGCCATATATGAGGGGAGGAACATAGCCAGATATGGGGAGTGTAATGAAGCCACATTTGGGGGAGCATCATAGCCAGAAATGAGGGAAGGCACATAGCCAAACATAGGGAGAGTAACATACCCACATATGGGAGAGTAACATAGCCAGATATGAGGGGAATACCATAGCCAGAAATGGGGAAAGTAACATAGCTTCATATGAAGGAGTAACATAGCCACATATGAAGGAGTATCATAGCCACATATGGAAGAGTAACATAGCCAGATATGAAGGGAGTAACATATCCAGAAATGGGAAAAGTAACATAGCCTCATATGAAGGAGTAACATAGCCACGTATGAAGGAGTAACATAGCCATATATGAGGGAAGTAACATAGCCAGATATAGGGAGACTAACATAGTTACATATGGGGGAGTAACATAGCCAGAGATGGGAAGTAACTTAGCCAGATATGGGGAGAGTGACATAGCCTCATATCGGGGATTAACAGAGTCATATATGAGGGGAGTAACATATGCAGATCTGAGGGGAATAACATAGCCAGATATGGCCAGAGTAACACAGTCACATATGGGTGGGTAACATAGCCAGATATGGGGACAGTAACATAACCACATATGGGAGAGTAATATAGCCAGATATAGGGAAAGCAACATACTTGAAATGGAGAGTAACTAGCCAGATAAGAGGGGAGTAACATAGCCAACTATAGAGGGAGTAACATAGCCAAGTGTAGAAGGAGTAACATAGCCAGAGATTGGGAGTAACATAGCTAGAAAGAGAGAGGGTAACATAGCCATATATGGGGGAATTACATAGCTAGATATGAGGGGAGTAACATAGCTAGAGATGGGGAATAACATAGCCAGATATAGGTGGAGAAACATAGATATTGGTGAAGTAACATAGCCACATATGGGCGAGTAACATAGCCAGATATGGGGATACTAACATAGCCACATGTGGGGGAATAACATAGCCAGAGATGGGGAGTAACTTCACCAGATACATGAAGAATGCAATCGCCTCATGTGGGGGAGTAGCATAGCCAGATAAGAGGGGAATAACATAGCCACATATAGGGGAGTAACATAGCCAGATATGAGGGAAGTAACATAGCCAGATATGGGGAGTGTAACATAGCCACCTATGGGGGACTCTCATAGCCAGAAATGAGGGGATTAACAGCCAAACATGGGGAGAGTAACACGGCCACATATGGGGGAAGTAACATAGTCAGATATGAGAGGAATAATATAGCCATATGGAGAGCAGTAACCTAGCCAGATAGGAGAGGAAAAATATAGCCAAGGATAGAAGGAGCAACATGGCCAGAGATTGGTAAGTAACATATCCAGATATGGGGAGAGTAACATAGCCACATATGGGAGAGTTACATAGCCAGATATGAAGGGAGTAACATAGCTAGAGATGGGGAATAACATAGCCAAAGGTGGAAAAACATAGTCAGAGATGGGGGACTAACACAGCCAGATATAGGGGAGTCACATAGCCAGATATGGGAGGAATAACATAGCCAGATATGAGAGGAGTAACATTGCCAGATATGGGCAGAGTACCGTAGCCACATATGGGGAAGTACCATAGCTAGATATGATGGGAGTAGCATAGGCAGAGATGGGTAGAGTAACATAGCCACATATGGGGGAGTAACATAGCCATATATGAAGGGAGCAACATAGCCATATATGGGTAGAATAACATAGGCACATATGGGGGAGTAACATAGCCATATATGGGAAGAGTAACATAGTCACATATGGGGGAGTAACAGCCACATATAGAGGGGGTAACATAACCAGAGATGGGGAGTAACATAGCCACATAATGGGGAGTAACATAGCCAGATATTGGGAGACTAACATAGCCACCTATGGGGAAGTAACATAGCCAGAGATGGGGAGTACTTAGCCAGATATGGAGAGAGTGACATAGGTTCATATGGGGGAGTAACATAGGCACATGTGAGGACAGTAACATAGCCAGATGGGGGCGAGTAATATAGCCTCATATGGGGGACTAACATAGCCATATATAAGGGAAGTAACATTGCCAGTTATGGGGAGGGTAACATAGCCTCCTATGGTGTAGTAACATAGCCATGTGTGGGGTAATAACATAGGCAGATATGGGGATATTAACATAGTCACATATAGGGGAGTAACATAGCCAGACCTGGGGAGAGTAACACAGTCACCTATGGGGGAGTAACATAGCCACATATGTGGAGATTAACACAGCCACCTATGGGAAGAGTAACATAGCCTTGTATGGAAAAGTAACATAGCCTTACATGAGGGAAAAACATAGCCAGATATTGGGAGACTAACATAGCCACATATGGGGGAGTAACATAGTCCAACATGGTGACTGTAACACAGCCACCTGTGGGGGAGTAACAAAGCCACATATGGGAGAGTAACATAGCCAGATATGGGGATACTAACATAGCAACATTTAGGGGAGTTACATAGTCAGAGGTGGGGAGTAACATAGATATGGGGGGAATAACATAGTCAGATATGGGGAGAGTAACATAATAACATATGGAGCAGTAACATAGCCAGATATAGGAGAAGCAACATATCTAGAGATGGAGAGTAACATAGCCAGATATGAGGGGAGTAAAAGACTCAAGTATAGAGGGAGTAACATATCCAGAGATTGGTAAGTAACATAGCCAGATATGGGGAGAGTAACAGAGCCATATGGGGGTGTTACATGCAGATATGAGGGGAGTAACATAACTAGAGATAAGGAATAACATAGCCAGATATAGGTGGAGAAACATAGTCAGATATTGGTGAGTAACATAGCCAGATATGGGGGGAGTAACATAATCAGAACTGGGGGGCATAACATAGCCAAATATAGAGGGAGTGACATAACCAGAGATGGAAAGTAACATAGCCAGACATGGTGGAGTAACATAGCCAAATATGGGGGAGTAACATAGCCAGATATGGGGGGAGTAACATAGCCAGATATGGGGGAGTAACATAGCCAGAGATGGGGAGAGTAACATAGCCAGAGATGGGGAGAGTAACATAGCCACATATGGGGAAGTAACACAGCCATATATGAGGGGAGTAACGTAGTCAGATATGGATTAACATAGCCACATGTGTGGAATTACCTTTGCCATATATGAAGGGAGTAACATAGACAGGGATGGGAAGAGTAACATAGCCACATATAGGAGAGTAGCATAGCCAGATATGAGGGGAGTCACATAGCCAGAGATGCGGAGTAACTTAGTCAAATTTGGTGAGAATGACATAGCCTCATATGGGGGAGTAACCTAGCCACATCTGGGGAGACTAACATAGCTACATAAGGGGGAGTAACATAACCAGAGATGTGGAGATTGTCATAGCCTCATGTGGGGTAGTAACATAGCCACATATGAGGGAGTAACATAGCCAGTTATGAAGAGAGTAAGATAGCCACATATGAGGGAGTAACATAGCTGGATATGGTGAGACTAACATAGCCACATTTGGGAGAGTAACATAGCCAGAGATGGGGATTAACTTAGCCAAATATGGGGAAAGTGAGATAGCCTCATATGGGGGAGTAACATAGCCAGATATGAGGGGAGTAACATAGCCAGATACAGGGAGAATAATATAGCCACAAATGGTGGAGTAACATAGCCAGATATGAGGAGGGTAACGTAGCCACATATGGGGAGAGTAATATAGCCATATATGAGGGGAGAAACATAGACAGACATGGGGAGAGTAACATAGCCATCTATGAAGGGAGCAACATAGCCACATATGAGGGGAGTGACATAGCCAGATACAAAGAGTAACATAGCCACAAATGGTGGATTAACATAGCCAGTTATGGGGAGAGTAACATAACCATATATGGGGAGAGTAACATAGCCATGTGTGAGGGGAGTAACATAGCCAAAATTGGGGAGAGTAACACAGCCACATATTGGGGAGTAACATAGCCAGAGATGCTGAGTAACTTAGCTAGATATGTGGAGAGTGTTATAGCCTCATATGGGGGAGTAACATAGCCACATATTAGGGAAGTAACATAGCCAGATAGGAGGGGAGTAACATAGCCAATTATGGGGAGAGTAACATAGCCACATATGGGGAGTAGCATAACTGGATACGGTGAGACTAACATAGCCAGATAGAAAAGGAGTAACATAGCAAGTTATGGGGAGAGTAACATAGCCACATATGGGGGGAGTAACATAGCCACATATGGGGGGAGTAACATAGCCACATATGGGGGGAGTAACATAGTCAGATGTGGTGAGACTAACATAGCCACATATGGGGGAGTAACAACCAGAGATGGGGAGTAACTTAGCCAGATAGGGGGAGAGTGATAACCTCATATTAGGGAGTAACATAGCCATATATGATGGAAGTAACATAGCCATATATGAGGGGTGTAATATAGCCATAGAAAGGGAAAGTGACATAGCCACATATGGAGTAGTAACATAACCAGATATGGGGGAACATTGACACATGTGGAGGACTAACAGCCAGAGATGATGAGTAACATACTCAGATATGACGGGAGTAACATAGCCAAATACAGAGGTAGTAACATAGTCAGAGATGGGGAGTAACATAGCCAGATATGGAGAGAGTAACATAACCACATATGGGGGCAGTAACATAGCCAGATATCAGGGGAGTAACATAGCCATTGGTGGTGAGTAACTTAGCCAAATATGGGAGGAGTAACACAGTCAGATATGGGGAGTAACATAGCCACATATGGGGGAGTAACATAGCCAGAGATGGTTGGAATAACATGGCTACATATGAGAACTAACATAGCCAGATATGGGTAGTAACATAGCCAAGTACAGGCATAACAAAGCCGGAGACGGGGAGTAACACAGTTCTGTAGAGAGTGTGTATTTATGTGTGGTGTCAGTTAAAGGGTGTTGTATTCGTCTCCTGTGGCTGCGATGACAAATTACTACACACTTGGTGAGTTAACAAAAATTTTCCTCTCAGAGTGCTGGAGGCCAGGTCTGAGATTCATGTGCCAGCAGGGCCTCCAGAGGCTCTAAGGGAGTTCCCTGTTCACCACGTCCAGCTCCCGGTGTTGCCAACATTGCTGCGCCTCCTCAGCCTTCCTTATCACTTCCGTCTCTGCCTCCATCTTCACATCACCTTCTCCTCTGTGTCTGTCTCTCCCTTATAAAGATGCCTGTGAAGACTGTCTTACCTGGAGATTCTTAACTTAGGCATATCTGTGCAGACCCTATTTCCAAATGAGGTCACATTTACAGGCTTCCAGAATTAAGATGTGAACATATCTTTGAAGCCATTCTCAGCCCACCTCAGGCATCAAACCTTATTCAGGCCAGGATCACCTCCATATCACCTGGGGGATCCAGGATAGAGAGATGCTGATTTAAGTGCTAGCATGTATGCAGGATATCTGACAGTGACTTATTACTGGATTGAACGGCACGATGTCTACACACCACATAAAACTGTTCGGGGGTGGGGTAGAGAGGCAAACTGCAACCTGAACTTAAGAAAAAGTTGAAGGTTTGATGGCATCACCATGTATTTTATTTAACTTACCTATAAATTATCCTGGATACTTTACATACCATTATTTAAACTATATTTTGTGTGATTGTTTTCTTAGATCAAAATTGTCATTTTGTAGTAAATAATCTTTGAACAAATCTTAACTCTAGAGAAGGTCTGTTTCTGAGTCCTTGAATGTTTACAAATACTTTTATATCATTGCCCTACCATTTGAGTGCTCTTTGGTTGGGTATGAAACAATTGGTTTAAAAATAATTTTTCCCCAGAACATCTCAGAATTTGTTTCTTTTGAGATGGGGTCCAAATCTGTTGCCCAGGCTGGAGTGCAGTGATACAATCACATCTCACTGCCGCCTCAACCTACTGAGCTCAAGTGATCCTCCCATCTCAGCCTCAAACGTGCTGGAATTACAGGCATGAGCCACCATGCCTGACTGTTTTTTTTTTTTTTTTTAGATGGAATCTCGCTCTGTCGTCAGACTGGAGTACAGTGGCACGATCTTGGCTCACTGCAGCCTCTGCCTCCTGGGTTCAAGCGATTCTCCTGCCTCAGCCTCCCAAGCAGCTGGGACTACAGGTGCCCGCCACCGTGCCCAGCTAATTTTTGCATTTTTAGTAGAGATGGGGTTTCACCACATTGGCCAGGCTGGTCTCGACCTCTTGACCTTGTGATCCGCCCACCTCAGCCTCCCACAGTGCTGGGATTACAGGTGTGAGCCACCGCACCTGGCCCAGATTTTTTTTTAACCTACAGTTTTGCCAATAAGAATTTCGATGACAACAGAATTCTAATTTCTATATAAGTAATCTGTTTTTCCTCTAGGAGTTTTTCGAAATCTCTGTATACTCTGCAGCTCTAAGACTTCATAAGGATACATTCTAGCCTGGGTGTGGTGGCTCATGCCTGTAATTCCAGTAGTTTGGGAGGCCATGATGGGAAGATTGTGTGAGCCTAGAAGTATGAGACCAGCACGGATAACACAATGAGACTGTCTCTACAAAAAGTACAAAGATTAGCCATGTGCGGTGGCATACACGTGTGTTCCCAGTTATTTGGGAGGATGAGGTGGGAGAACTCTGTGAGAAGGCACCACTGCACTCCGGCCTGGACAACAAAACGAGAATGTCTCAAAAATAAAAAAAGATACATTCTAGATGCATCTTATCCATTTATATTGCTTAGGGATTATTATTTCTCTTACAATACACTTGGGTGGCTCTGTTTATGTAAAAAAAAAGAAAATCTATGTTTCTCTTCAGCTATGATACATTTTTATTTTTCTGTATAATTTTCTCCACTTAATTTTTTTCTGTTTCTGAAACCGTGTTAGATGTGTTGGAACTCTTGAAACAAGTTTTCCTGTTTAACTCTTTCCCGTCTTTTTATCTTTTTCTCCATGTTTTGGAATATTTCCTTAACTTCATCTTTTAGGTCACACAGGTCACTAAACCACAGGCCGTGGGCCGAATCCAGTCCACCACCTAGTTTTGTAAATAAAGGTGAATTTTGTAAATAAACCCTTTCTTGTCTGTATATTATTCGGTAAATCAACTCTTTCTTGTTTGTATTTGTCAGTGACTACTTGCCTACCACCCTGGCAGATTGAGTAGTCGTGACAGCGACAACGTAACCTGGAAAACCAAAAATATTTAAAATCTGGCTTTTCACAGAAAAAAACATGTCCTGACCTCTGTTTTAGATCGCTAATTCGTCCTTTATTGTGCCTGTTCTTCTATTCATTCCTTCCAGTAAGTACTCTATGTTTGTAATTCCATAATACTAAGAACTGTGGCTTGTCCTCTGTTTCTTTTCCATAGAAGCCTCTTCTTGTTTTAGGGGGCAACGTCATCTTGAATCCTCTGGAAGATATTAAATAGAAAGCTTGGCAGTTCATTTCTCTATTGTGGATTTTCTGTTTTCTCTAGGGTCGATGTTCTGCCTCTTTCTCTTACTTCCTTTTTAATTTAATGGTTTCCTCCCTTAAGCATGTCCATTTATGCCTAAGGATGAAGAACTGGATGAGTTAATACCACATAGGAGGACAGTGTGGGTTTCCTCTTCAGCCAAGGAGGGAGTCACTGGCAGCGGAGCCCCGCGTTCTGCAGGTGGCTCTTTAATTACCCTGATCATTGCCAGAGGGCCTCCTTCTGCTCTCTGTAATTGTTAATACTCAGCTTGGAGTTTCTCTACAACTGCTCTTGTCTTCCTAGTGGGTTCTTTCTTCTGTGCACATGTTGGGCTGTGGTTTTTTTCAATTTTTGTCAATTTAATCTCATCTGTTTTCTATCTTCCAAATTCATTTTAATTTCAGGATCTCTCAATGTCACCTCTATTCTTCCTGTGCTGTCACGAATGTAGTCTTAAAAGATGTCCTTTTCCTGTCACTGGAAAGGATTCAGGGTGAATGGAAGTACAGGTGGCAGACCTGTGTGCTCTGACTTACCTACTTTTAGATGAGAAACATTATCTGTAGCAATCTCCTATTTGTTTTAAGAAATAAGTTCTTTTCCACCAGCCAATTTTCTAACTAAAGCTCATCTATTCAAAAATAAAGCTTTAAACAACTTAACCATTATGATGTCAACAGCATTTCAAATATGTTATTCACTTTTCTGGCTTCTTAAAGAGAGGATTCTCAACATCATTAACCACATATTTACACAGGATCATCGTCACAATATGTTTCCCTCTCTGGGTGGTAATGGAGTGAACTTGGTCCTTGAGTTTACCTGGCCACATCCGGCAGCTCCTGTGCTCTTCATTTATGACTGCTAATGCTCCCCTGTGTTCTTGCTGAACTTCCTACTTCTAATTTTCTGTGGAACAGGAAACCACAGGGCTAAGCATATTATAAAAGTACATACTGTAGATAATTGCCACTAACACTGGGGGCTAAAAGAAGAAGAATGTGGCTTGGTGAAGTGTCTTTCTGTAAACTATTTCAGGCACGTGGAGGCTTTTTGCGTGCTTCTAGACCCTGAGGTTTTATTTAAGTAGATGAATGTTTACTAGGAGTCTGACTCTGACCAAGAGGGATATTTCTGTGCTAATGTTTTGTCATTAAGTAAAAAAAGTATACACATTATATATAAACTAGTATACATAAACAAATTATATATACATATTATATATACATACAAACTATTGTGTGTGTGTGTATATATATATTTACACATACAAACACACATAGGTACTTTCACGCACATAGTCATTCGTGTGTGGCTTAATGACAGAAAATGTGTCGTTAGGCATTTCCATCTTTGTGCGAACATCAGAGTGTACTTACGCAAACCTAGATGGTCTAGCCTACTACACACCTAGGCTACATGGCACCCACTATTGCTCTGGGCTACAAATCTGTATGGCATGTTCTGAACTGTACTGTAAGCAATTGTAGCACAATGGTAAGTGTTTGTGTATCTAAACATTTATAAACATAGAAAAGGTGCAGTAATAATATAGCATTAACGATTTAAAAAAAAAAAAAAAAGATACTTCTTTGGAGGGCACTTACCATGAATGGAGCTTATAGGACTGGACGTTTGTTCTGAGTGAATCAGTGAGTGAATGTGAAGGTATAGGACATTGCTGTACACTCTAGTAGACTTTATCAACACTGTATTCTTAGGCTGCACTACATTTACTTAAACATTTTCCTTCTTCAATAATGAATTAACCTTAGTTTGCGGTAACTGTTTTACTTTACAAACTTTTTAATTTTTTTAACTTTTGACTCTTTTCTAAAAAGACAGCTTAAAACACACATTGTACAGATGTTCAAAAACATTTTCTTTCTTTATATCCTTATTATATAAGCTTTTTTCTATTTTAAACATTTTTAATTTTTTTTTAATTTTTAAACTTTTTTGTTAAAAACTAAGACACAAACACACACATTAGCCTGGGCTTACCCAGGGTCAGGATCATTAATATCACTGTCTTCCACCTCCACATCTTGTCCCACTGGAAGGTCTTCAGGGACAATAACACACATGGAGCTGTCATCTCCGGTGATAACAATGCCTTCTTCTGGATTCCTCCTGAAGGACCTGCCTGAGGTTTTTACCGTTAACAGTTAAGTTACAGTTACAGTTAACAATAAACAGTTAGCAGTTAAGTAATGTTTACAGTCAACTTTTTTATATAAGTAGAAGTACACTCTAAAATAACAATGAAAAGTATAGCCTAGTAAATACATAAACCAGTAACATAGTTGTTTACTATCATTATTAACTATTATGTATAATAAATAATGATATGAGCTAGAATTTTTTATGATGGCAGCACAGTAGGTTTGTTTACACCAGCATCATCACAAACACATGAGTAACATGTGCTACAATGTAACAACGGCTATGACATCTCTAGGTGATAAGAATTTTTCAGCTCCATTATAATCCCACAAGACCATCATTGCACATGTGACTCATTGTTGATTGAAACATCATTATGCAAACTGTAATCTCAAATGCATGTAATATTCTCATATATACTCTCACACACATATACTTTCTCTTTCAAACAAAAAATAGTTTGGCTCTTGCTGAAGTAATCGCCTACAGAGGAAAAAATAGTATTTTCTGCATGTGAATGTAAATCTCAATATAAATCCCCACTTATTTATAAAATGTGAATGAGTGACAGGCACATTAAACAGCCAGAGTTATGTTAGAAACAAGAGTTCACAGTTCCAAGGAAAACGGGCGCTCAAATGAAGGATTTCTCAGCAAGGCAAATTTACTTCTACAGAAGTATGCTGCTTGCACTTCCAGCCACTGTGAGAGCACACTGAACAAAGGAGGGAAGGGGTTTTTATCCCCAGTGTGGTTAGTCTCTGCTTCTGTGTCCTGTCCCCATTGGCTGGAGTAGGACCACACAGGCTAAACCAATCCAACTGGCTACTGTTTAAAATTGAATATGGCTAATTAGGCAGGAAGGCAGTGGCTATCTGTTATGGTACAAGGCACGTTTGGGCATGTCAGGGTGCGGCAAAGGGGGCAGGGTAGTTTCGGTGGGAGGGGTAGCTTCAAGTGGAGGGACAGTTTACAGAATGGGTAGCCAGGAGTAAAGAGGACTCTTTCCAAATAAGGAAGAGATGTGAGTTACAGAGTGGGACTGGCAGGAGAAGTTGTTTACAGAGCAGGTAGCTTAGGAGAAGGGACAGAGAAGTTGATCCCGAGAACAAAGAACAAGGAAGTCAGAAATTAAAACTTGGGAAAGGAACTTACTGTATCTGACAGTTAAAAGCTAATGTTAACAGAAAATTTTGGAGCTGCTTCTAGTGGTGTTTTCATTTCTTTCTGCAAATTAACTTCTTTCAACAAAATCTGAAGAAGAGGCTGGGCGCAGTGGCTCATGCCTGTAATCCCAGCACTTTGGGAGACTGAGGCAGGCAGATCACCTGAGGTCAAGCATTTGAGACCAGCCTGGCCAACATGGCGAAACCCCATCTCTACTAAAAATACAAAAATTAGCTGGGCATGGTGGCAAAGGCCTATAATTCCAGCTACTCGGAGGCTGAAGCAGGAAAATTGCCTGAGCCCAGGAGGCAGAGGTTGCAGTGAGCCGAGATCATGCCACTGCACTCCAGCCTGACTGACAGAGCAAGACTCTGTCTCAAAGAAAAAAAAAAAAAAAAACTGCAGAAGAATAGTTCATAATGACCATAGCAGACTGCATGAAAGAATAGTTCCTAATGACCATAGCACATTGCATGTGCACGTCATCCAGACCAAGACACTTCACATGGGCCCCAGGCAAGTGCAGGTCTTTCCCAGCAAGGGGCCACTTCAGGATACGTTTCCTGCCTCTAGTTTCTCTCTCTTTGAATCCTTCCTGTTTTCCACAGCCAGAATTATGTTAATAAGAGAGCATTTTAATAAGTGTTCATCCCCTTCTAACCCACTTAAGTAGGCAGTGTGGTAAAGTGGAAAAAAGCATTGTTTATGAACCAAATAGACCTTGCTTTGGATTCCAACCCACCACATGTGAATTTCGTAAACTTTAAGTTGCTTGACCTCTCTCAACCTATTTTCTCAAGTATAAATTTAGGAAGATAATGCTCGCTGTGATATACTCTACTTTGTAATATCTAAAGAGTATAAGGCAGTCTTTTTGGTCTGACATTCAAAGTCTATGCAGTCTGGCACCAATATATCTACCGCTACAACTGATATAAACTCACTACTGCCAAGCTACCCCATGTATAACTTTTATAGCTACATTTATGTCCATCTGTCTTAGTTTGTGTGCTGGGCAGAATAATACCTCCCTCCCCCAACCCGCCACAGCCCTCCAGAGAACAAGTCTAATCCCCAGGACCTGTAAATGTTACCTTATTTGAACAAAAGAGTCTTTGCAAATATGGTTAAATTAAGGATTTTAAGATAAGGAGATCATCCAGTATTATCACAGTGGGCCCTGCATGTCCTCACACGTTTCCTTATAAGGTAGAGGGACATTTGACACGCAGACACAGAGAAGAGAAGCATGTGATGAAGGCAAAGACTGGAATGATGCAACCACAAGCCAAGAAATGCCAGCAGCCAACACTGCAGTAACTCCATTAGTAGCTACAGTGCTAATTTAGCACTAATGGTTTGTCTCCTTAAAAGGTGGTGCCATACTAGGGCTTGCTGCAGGTCTCTCATTTTCGGCACTGACAGCATCCAGGAAGATCTGGTGAATTGGAACCATGCTGTTGGCCCACGTACCTATTGCATCCATCTTTGCCACTGTAACTACCACGCTAGCTGGAAGAGGCAAGGAGCAGAATCTCCCTAGAGTCTCCAGAGGGAGTGTGGCTCTGCCAACATCTTGCTTTCAGCCCAGACTGACTGCAAACTCTCCAAAACTGTGAAATAACCTATTTCTATTGTTTCAAAAAGTTGTGTAATTTATTACAGTCGCCCCAGGAAATGAGTAAAATTTGGGCTTGCCCAGAAGCTAATTCCAAGACAAGGCTTTGAGTGCAAGTTTTCTATGGGAGGTGACACCAAGAGTCACTGTGATGGCCTGGAGAAGCAAGGGTGAGAAGAAAAGAAAGCGAGCAAAGGGAGCATGAGAGACTGCTGTGCTGTGGGCTAGTGGGCAATCCTGTAGGAGACTGTGTGGACCATGCTTCCGAATCCCCCCACTGAGCAGAGAGATAGTTGGGGTATTGATCCCTAGTTCCCATTTCTCACTGGTCGAAGGTCATTCCTGGGGACATTAATTCTCCATCACTGCAGGCCTCCCCTGTATGCAAGTGGAGCATACTCTGCAGCCAGAATATGTTCTCAGGCAGAGAGAGGCAAAAAACCATCAGACAGGAAGAAACATGGTGAGGGCCCTGGACTTTGTTGGAGTCCACCGTGCAGCCTTTTGATCCACTTGTGCCCCAGAATAATTCCATTCTGTTCTGTCACTGAGTCTGCAATTTGGTGGCCACTTGCAAACCCAAGAAGACTTACAACAGGGCGGTTAGTGGGATGGGCCAAAATCCTGATGCTGCAGTTGGATCTGAGGCCATAATTAATACTCGTTGACTCCCTCTTCTCCACCTGTGTTTGATTCTTCTCACTTTTGCTGACTTTTTTGCTGATCTTTGTTGGCGTGTCAGGTGGGACCCAGACTTTGATCCCTGAAGGGTCTGAGCTTCTAAAGACTTCGCCCTGTTGTCAGGCCTGATTGGTACAATTGTTCTTTCATTGTCATCAGCAGCCATGGAAACAACCAGAAGTCCCCACAGAATCTATCTCTTGAGTTGCAAGTACAGTCATCCCTGGGCCTTTATGCATCAGCCTCTCTGGATTTTCATAACCAACATCAGTGACTCATGCCAGTAGAGTAAATGCTTTCTCTGCTGCTGGTCTGTCAGCATGGAGGCTCAAATTAACCAGGCTACAGTGTAGCTTTAGATTCAGTGGAACCATTGCTGCTTCTCCCGGTGGAAGCATTCCATCCCTGAAGGCCACATCTTCTAATACAATAGACCTTAAAATTTTGGAAATGGATGCACAAAAACTCCAAGTAAGTTCTGGAAGTAGAGATGAGATTACCTCTACTCCTTGATTTCTGGATTGTATATTATTGCTACTGGGGACACAGCATCCTATAATTGCTCTTGGTTCAATGTGTACCACATCTTGCCCCAACCACATGGGAAGGCACACCACTGGCATCTTTGCTGAGCCTCTCAGGGGCCATTCCAATATTCTGTCAGGCTGACAACCTCTCGGGGTAATACGGCTTTTGATAGGACCGGTGGATCTCATGGCAACATGCCCATCGTCAAACCTCATTCCATGGGTAAGAAGTAAAGTAGAGGCCGGGCGCGGTGGCTCACGCCTGTAATCCCAGCACTTTGGGAGGCCGAGGCGGGCGGATCACAAGGTCAGGAGATCGAGACCATGGTGAAACCCCGTCTCTACTAAAAATAGAAAAAATTAGCCAGGCGCAGTGGCGGGCGCCTGTAGTCCCAGCTACTCGGGAGGCTGAGGCAGGAGAATGGCGTGAACCCGGGAGGCGGAGCTTGCAGTGAGCCGAGATTGTGCCACTGCACTCCAGCCTGGGCGACAGAGCAAGACTCCATCTCAAAAAAAAAAAAAAAAAAAAAAAGAAGTAAAGTAGAGATTCCTCTTCAAAGACTTTCCTCCCCAACTAATTAGGAATAAATAGTAACTTCTCTTAGAAGCAAAATCTATTCAAAGACCTGTGCTAACATTCTTAGATATCTGCTAGCCGTGATAAAGAAATCAATGTACTTTACGTTCTTAGCTCCCACAGTTTAGCCTAAATATTTGCCCTGGAGGCTTATACTGGTCCAAGCAAGCATTAGGTCATAGCCTGTTCCTCTTCCTTATTTGGAGGTGTTTTACCTTTCTCAGCATTCCACAAGTTACTTCCTCCTTCCTTTGTTCTCCTCTGCCTTTGCCTCCTTTAAAAAGTTCTAAGTTGCCAGCCAGTCGGGACAAATACAGAGTGTGAGGTCCCGTTCCAGTGGAATGGAATGGAATGGAATGGAAACCAGACACAGCAGTAAGGTGGACGCGTCAGGTTATAAATGACCCTGTCTCCTTTGTTCGGTGTCCTCTCGTGGCAAAACTGCTGGCAAGTGTACCAGAAAGTAAAGTAAAAATGGCCTTGCTGAGGAAATTAAATTTATGTTCAAGTGCTATTTCTTTATGGCACCGGGGAACAAGCATTTCTAACACATGTAAAGTGGATCCCGCGGTTCATGGTGATTTAATATGAGATCCCATGTTGGAAAATGACTCTTTAAACCTTCAGTTAATGATACTGAGTGAAGCAGTGCAGGCAGGGATGGTGACCCCATACCCAGATAATGTATCAGAATAAAGACAAATTACTGCTCACTTCAGGGTGGAAGGTGTCCCATGGAATTAATTTAGCACTAATGGTTTGTCTCCTTAGGAGATGGTGCTAGGGCTTGCTGCAGGGCTCTCATTTTTGGCACTGAGAGCATCTAGGCAGATCTGGCGAATGCGAGCCCATGCTCTTGGCCTATGTATCTGTCACATCCATCTTTGCCACTGTGACTACCATGCTCAGGGACCCCTTATGCAAGTCCTGGGGTGACCAACGAGAGCTGGATGGAGCAAAAACAGTCTCTGCTACACTGACCTTGCCTTCTTTGGTCCAGTTTCCAAATGAGAAGAGCCCTAGCTTTTGGTTTTGTTTTCACTTTTCAGATCCAGTTGTCAACACATAGCCCTATCTTCGTGACCTTTTCTGTTCTTGAGAATCTCCAGCTAACTTACATTTTCTTTCTCTTTTTTTTTTTTTTTTTTTTTTTTGAGACAGTGTCTTGCTGTGTCACCCAGGCTGGAGTGCAGCGGCACAATCTCGGCTCACTGCAACCTCTGCCTCCCGAGTTCAAGCAATCATCCTGCCTCAGCCTCCTAAGTAGCTGGGATTATAGGCGCGTGCCACCACGTCCTGCTAATCTTTGTATTTTTAGTAGAGACGGGGTTTCACCATATTGGCCAGGCTGGTCTTGAACTTCTGACTTTGTGATCCGCCTGCCTCGGCCTCCCAAAGTGTTGGGGATTACAGGCGTGAGCTACCACACCCAGCCCTAACAATTTTCACCTGCCCACTTTCAAGGTTTCCCCTTGCTTTATGAATATACTCGAACCTCTCCCATTCCTCCTCAGAAACAGTTCCCTTCGATAGTTAACATCAATTGCTTTCATTAATCTATTCATCAAGGATTTTTAAACAAGTATCATATGTCAGCCATCTTCTAGCTGTTGTGGATACAGTGAATAATAAAACAGATACTGTTTTGATTCTCATGTAGGTTATATTTTAGCAAGAGGATTGGGAGGTGTCATACAATTAACAAGTAAACAAATAGAAGATAATAAGAACCAGTGCTTAGTGTTGTGAAGGAGGTCAGCAGATAGTGTGGTTAGTAAACTTCTCCAGCACAGTGAAATTTCAGCTGAATCCTGAAGAATTAGAAGGGGCCAATTATACAAAAAGACAGGGGAAAACTTGGCTGACATAGGGAAAAATCAAGGGCAGAAGTTCTGAAGTGAGAGGCCTGAAATATTCCAGGAACTGAAAAGGTACCACACTGAGTGTGTATTCATTGAGGAACTATTTCCAGAGTGCCTCCAGGCACCAGGCTGGAAATACAATTGTGAAGAAAGATGCAGCACCTTCCTTCAAGAAACAGGAAACGCTAGTGGGAGAGGCAGATGAGGGAGGAGTCAACTCTAACGTAGATATAGTTCTACTGAGAGGCTGCGAGGGTGCACAGGAAGAGCTGCATAGGCTCAGCAGAGTCCCAGAGAAGACAGCATCTGTGCTGAGTTCAGAAGGACCAGAGACATTATGAGGCCAACGGGGAAGAGACTGAGCAGGGAAAATAACTTACAAGAAAGCAAGTGTCGGCCGGGCGCGGTGGCTCACACCTATAATCCCAGCACTTTGGGAGGCTGAGGCAGGTGGATCACGAGGCCAGGAATTCAAGACCAGCCTGGCCCAGATGGTGAAACCTCGGCTCTACTAAAAATATATAAATTAGCTGGGCGCGGTGGCAGGCGCCTATAATCCCAGCTACTCGGAGGCTGAGGCAGGATAATCGCTTGAATCCGGGGGGTGGAGGTTGCAGTGAGCTGAGATCAGGCCACTGCACTCCAACCTGGGGGACCGAGTGAGACTCCGCCAAAAAAAAAAGGAAAGAAGAAAAGAGGAGACGGGAGGGGAGAAGGAAGGGTCACAAAAGAGTGTGAAATATGGGGTCACTGCAAATAGTTGAGTGTGGCTGAAATAGGGCGTATGGGCGTAAGGAAAGATCTGAATAAAATGCTGGGCAGTCACAAAGTAGCCCCATGATGAGGGTGCCAAATGCCACGTTAAGGAGATTGAATATCAGACATAGGGTGATGGGAGCACTGAAAAGGCTGAAAGCAGGGCGGTATGTGAGTGGACTTGTGTTTTAACAGGATCACTTAAATGCAGAGAACTGACTGGAAAGGTGCAACCCTGAAAGCAAGATGACCAGGGAATGGGTAGGTACAGTGATCCAGTCAGTGATGAGGTGGCCCCATGTATTAGTCCGTTTTCACGCTGCTGATAAAGACATACCCGAGACTGGGAAGAAAAATAGGTTTAGTGGACTCAGAGTTGCATGTGGCTGGGGAGGCCTCACAGTCCTGGTGGAAGGTGAAAGGCACTTCCAACCTGGCTACAGCCAAACAGAATGAGCTTGTGCAGGGAAATTCCCGTTTTTAAAACCATCAGATCTCGTGAGACTTATGCACTATCAGGAGAACATCGGGGGAAAAACCGTCCCCATGATTCAATTACTTCCCACCAGGTTCCTCCTACAACACGTGGGAATTGTGGGAGTTACAATTCAAGATGAGATTTGGGTGAGGACACAGCCAAACCGTATCACCCCAGGAGGGTGGAGGTCAGTAATCAGATTCCACAATTGCTGTGGAAGCAGAATCTATGGAACACAGCAACTCAACAATCAACAGGGCTTTGAAGTGGAAAAGGAGTGGGTGGTGGGGATGTGTGTGGCTTTAGGGTCTCTGGCTTAGGAAGCTGAGTCTCCGTAGTGCCATTCATACAGATGGAATGAGGAAGAAGCAGTTTTATGGGAAAGTAGTAAATTTGATTGAGTAACAAGAGCTTGGGGGATCCAGGAGAGAGCTGGGTTTGCAGCTCAGGAGTCCAGGAGAGAGTCAGACTGAAAACATAAGCCCATGGATAGTCATTGAAGCCACAGCAGTGAAGATCACCTGTGGGAAACACAGATGGAAGAGAACGTTACAGCAATGAAGTATGGTCTATACAATTAATTGCTGCAAAGAGTTCAGGTAAGATAAGGACTGAAAAGTAGCCACTGGGTTTAGTAACAACAATGCCTTTGGTGACATTGGAAGTACAACCTTAAAAGTGGCACAGTAGGCCAGGTGCGGTGGCTCACGCCTGCAATCCCAGCACTTTGGGAGGCCGAGGCAGGCAGATCACGAGGTCAAGAGATTGAGACCATCCTGGTGAAATCCCGTATGTACTGAAAATACAAAAAATTAGCTGGGCGTGGTGGCGGGCGCCTGTAGTCCCAGCTACTCAGGAGGCTGAGGCAGGAGGATTGCTTGGATCCTGGAGGTGGAGGTTACAGTGAGCCGAGATTGCACCCTGCACTCTAGCCTGGTGACAGAGCGAGACTCCGTCTCAAAAAAAGAAAAAAAAAATGTGGAACAGTAGGTGCAAAACTCTTTGTACAGAATGCAAGAAGTAGCCACGAGGCAATGAGGACAGAGTGCAGATAAGGCTCAGAATGCGTGATTCTGAAGGCGAGGGGAGAGAGAATGAAGCTGTCTAGTGAGGAAAGTGGAGTGATTGAAAAAAAATTCTTTTTAAAGACAGATGTGTCTGGAACACATTTAAATACTGATAAAAATAGACTAGAGCATTGAAAGAAATCGAATGTGGTTATTTTAAATTTGGGAATATAAGAGCTATAAGGTAATATGTTAGCCAGATAGAATTTTTTTCACTTTAGAAAAAATCAGTTTGATTATAATAGGTATGATTTACCATACCTGCTATGTACCAAGGACTGTACTGGGCATTTTGTAACTCCAGTGATTTTATGTTTAAACAACATTAGGAGGTAGGCATTGCTATAATTGCTATCATTATTTTACGGATGAGAAAATGAAGATGTTATGTGTCTTTCTCAGCCCATAAGTAGTAGATTTTCAGTTCAAATTCCAACCTTTCTCCAAATCCATATTCCTTACACAGCACCACCTCTCAGCATATATTTGCTATTTGGTAACAGAATCCTTGGTGAATGAGCATCGAAAGGCATGTTTTGATCAGGCTGGGAAATGAGGAGAGAATACAAAGATCTGAAAGGATTCTCTGTCTGGAATAAATCTTGGTAAAATATGCTACGAAAGCTGAACCTAGGACAGGATATGAAGGGCAAAGGGAGACAGGCAGAATGAGAATGTGGTGATAGCAGAGGTAGCAAAGCATTGTGTAGGGGAATAAAGTCCAGCAAAGTGGGGAGGAGCAGAAAAGAAGAACCCGCGTCCTAGGCCAGCCTACACAGCACTCTTAAACAGGGGAGATCTGGTAATTACTCTATTGATTTTACACATGTGGATAAAGGAAATGCCAGTGATAGGCTACTGACAACCACCTTTCTCTACTATGCTCCTTATGTGCATATCCAACCACTTATTTGAAACCTCTACTCTTGATTTCTCCCTGAACCTGTTCTTCCCCAAGCCTCCTCATTTCAGTAAATTATTCTACCTTCTATCCAGTTGTTCAAGAAGTCATTCTTGACTCCCCATTCCTGCTTATTCCATATAATCATTATCTGCTGCTGTGTAGCAATATTACTAGAAATGTGGTGGCTTGAAGCATACTTCTGATCTTAGTTTCTGTGGGCAGGAATACAGGCACAGCTTCCTCTGCTTCAGGGTCTCTCGCAAGGCTGCAATCAAGGTGTTGCCCAGGCTGCAGTCTCATCTGAGCCTCAAGTGGGGAATTATCTAATTCCTCATAGTTATTGGCAAGATTCAGTTCTTTGTGGGTTACTGGACTGAAGGCCTGAGGCCCTTACTGGCTATTGGCCAGACATCATTCATTGCCATAAGGGCCTCTCCACACAGAAACTTGCTTCATCAATGCCAGCAAGGGTGACAGCTAATAAACAGTCTGCTATCAAAACAGATGTTTAGATCTTATGTACTGCATTCACAGAAGTGCCATGCAATCGCTGTTTCTATATTCTGTTGGGTAGAAACAAGTCATAGGCTCACCCCATATTCAAAAACAGGAGACTTCTCAAGGACATGAATATCAGGAGGTGAGGATAAACAGAGGTCATCCTAATATCTGCCCACCACATCCCATCACCCAGTTCATTGCTAAGTCTTGTGAATGCTACTCCCAAAATGCCCCTTGCATTTGTCCACATGCCTCCATTGCCAGTGCCACCATCACCAGTTCAGGGACCATCTCTCACTGGACAATTCTTTGGTCTCCTTGGTTTCATTCTTTCCTCTCTGAAGTCTATTCTACACAGATTATATAATTTCTCTTCCATACTTTAAAAATCCTCCAAAAAGTTCCCACTGATGACAAAATAAAATTGAAACTCCAACAAGACCCTACATTTCCTGGCCTGCTGACCTCTGACTTAATCTGATTTCGTATTCCACAACTCAGTACACTCAGACATGCAGGCTGCTTGTGGTTCTCCAACTCCCTGAGTTTATTCCCAGTTTTCAGAATTTATGCTTCATGTTTCTCTGCCTGAAATGTTCTTTCCCCAGGTCTTTTGCAAAGCTGTCCCTCCCTTGTGATTCAGCCACAGCCCAAGTGACATATCCTTGGAGAGGTTTGCCCTGCTGTATTAGTCTGTTTTCACACTGCTATAAAGAATGCTACCCAAGACTGGGAAATTTATAAAGGAAAGAGGTTTAATTGACTCAAAAGTTCCACATGGTTTGGGAGGCCTCAGGAAACTTACAATCCTGGCAGAAGGGGAAGCAGGCATGTCTTACATGGTAGCAGGCAAGGGGAGAATGAGCAAAGGAGGAGCTTGCCAAGCACTTATAAAATCATCAGATCTTGTGAGAACTCACTCACTATCATGAGAATAGCATGGGGGAAACTCCTTCTATGATCCAATCACCTCCTACCAGGTTCCTCCCTGAACACCTGGGGATTGCAATTTAAGATGAGATTTGGGTGGGGACACGAAGCCAAACCATATCACCTGCCCAAAGAGAAAGGGAGGAACCAGGATGATTTCCAGGCAATCACCCAAGCTATCTCTATCACATTGCCTCTTTTAATTTTATTAGAGCCTTTATCACTCACCGTCATTTTCTTGTTTACTAATTAACTGTATTTTCTTTTATTCAAGTTTAAGATCTGTGAGAGCGAAATCCCCGACTTTCTTATTTTCCACTATATATTCCCATCATCTAGAGTCAGACTTCAAATATAACAGGCACTGGGTAAACATTGCTGAATGAATGAATGAATGGTCAATTAATTAATGAATCAAATTACCCATTCTGGGCTATCTTTAGATGTCTGCACAACGTTAATAATTTTAAAATTAGGCTGGGAATGGTGGCTCACTCCTGTAATTCCAGCACTTTGGGAGGCTGAAGGTGAGAGGATCGCTTGAGGTCAGGAGTTCAAGAACAGCCTGAGCAACATAGCGAGACTCCATCTCTATGAAACAAAAACAACAAAATAGCCAGATGGCCAGATGTGGTGGCACACTCTCATAGCCACAGCTACTTGGGAGGCTGAGGTGGGAAGATCACTTGAGCCCAGGAGTTCAAGGTTGCAGTGAGCTATGATCACACTACTGCACTCCAGCCTGGGGGACAGAATGAGACCCTGTCTCTAAATAGATTAAAAACAAATTTAAAAAACTGAGGTCCTTTTGTATGCCCTTATTTTATTGCCACTGAGATCCAGCCTTAGAAAGTTTCCTTCACCATTTTTTAGGAAGATTTTATAGCCCTTCATTGATCACCATTTACTTCCCATGTACCCCAAGATGTATTTTATAGCACAAAATTAACAAAACGCTTTCCTGGAACAAAAACACCACCACAGAAGGCATTTTGTCAAGGTCTTCAGGGAGCCAAATTAACCCAGTGGACCTAAAAGAGAGCATCTCCATCATGCCTGCAGGGACTGACAGAGAAGATAATCTCAGTATTCCTTGGCCACAGCTGTTCTGTGGGCATCATTGGTGGTTTCTACTATGATGGCTCTTTCACAGGTATGAACGTTTCTGTAGGAAAATAAAGGGTTGCACCAAATGAAAATAAAAGCAACTCCCTGAGAAATAATGCCATGTGGGAGATGTAGTAGAGTCCAAGAAAATTAAAAACATTCCAAGTTGCTGTTTTGATTTGTTCTATTTCTCGTTCTGATGAGGCCAAATGATTGATGTCTGTTAGACACTCCTTTGTGTTGCAGAGCTGATGTCGTACCCATTCAGAATTTAAAAAGAAAAGCTAATCATGACTATGGCCTCATGGTGTATATCAGTCTGCTGAAGGATTTTTCTGAAGTGAAGACATGTTTTTTGGCAGCTCTTGTTTGCGGGAAAGAGCCACCTGCTCTAATTCTTCAGCTAGTGGGAAGGTTTGGCACTATCCTCTGTTGCTGTTTAAACCAGTACTCACAAGGGAATAATAGGAATATGAAACAAACAAAAGAAACAAACAAGGAGAAACATCTCTTCTACTGGTGTAGCCATAACGGTCTACTCAGAAAAATAAAGCCCAGGCCAGGCACGGTGGCTCACGCCTGTCGTCCCAGCACTTTGGGAGGCCGAGGCGGGTGGATCATGAGGTCAGGAGATCGAGACCATCCTGGCTAACACGGTGAAACCCCATCTCTACTGAAAATACAAGAAATTAGCCGGGCGTGGTGGTGGGCGCCTGTAGTCCCAGCTGCTTGGGAGGCTGAGCAGGAGAATGGTGTGAAGCTGGGAGGTGGAGCTTGCAGTGAGTAGAGATCGTGCCACTGCCCTCCGGCCTGGGCAACAAAGACTCCGTATCAAAAAAAAGAAAAAAAAGAAAAAGAAAGCGCAGATTAAAGAATTCAATGGTAAGAATTCAATTAGGGGAACTAGTTGGGAAGGTGCTGGAAGAGCTGAAATAGCCAAGGGGCAACGAAAGACATCAGGTCTTGGCATCTCAGAGGAGATTGAGTTAAGTGTCTTGCCCCAAACAACCTGATGCATCAGAGCGGTGACAGTGGCAAACTGCGGCCACACAGGAAGGCGGTGTCATGGGCCAAATTGTATCCCCTCAAAAAGGTATGTTGACATTAGGTCATCACAAATGTAATTAGTTAAGTTAAAATTAGGTCAGACTGGAATAGTGGGCCCCTAATCTAATAGGACTAGTGTGCTTATAAAAAGAGAAGAGACACAGAGACAGACATGGGGGCAAGATGGCCTTTTGATGACAGAGACAGACGACAATAACACAGGTGCAAACCAGGGAATGCCAGGGATTGTGGCCACCACCAGACGCTTGCAAAAGGTGAGGACAGATTCTCAGAGGGAGCACGGCCCTGCTGACACCCTGATTTTGAACTTTCAGCCTCCAGAGCTGTGAGACAATACATCTCTGTTGTTTTAAAATATACAGTGTGTAGTACATTGTTAGAGCAGCCCTGAGAAACTAATACAAAGAGTGTATTCAGAATCCAAGGCCAGGACCACCTGGAGAGGTGGATTTATGAGGCATCCGGGGAAGAGGCTGGGGTCATGGAGGGAGGGCCTAGCTGGCAGGATCTGGGACTGCAGAGAAGACTCAGTCATTGCTGGAGAAGCCACCGAAGCAGGTGAGTGTCGGGGAGGGAGGGAGAAATACTCTGGCCTCTCTATTCTTCCCATCCTCCCAGCTCCTGCCAGTGCCTCTCTGTTTCTGAATCTAGTTAGAAACCAGTTGGCACAAGAGTCTGCAAAATTGTTGTTTTCGGGGGCAGGGTGAGGAATAAATCTGAGTAAAAACAGACAATGCCTGTCACTCAAGGGGCTCTCACGTTAGGCTGGCATGTGCACTGGATGTTCTGTTCTCTGCAGCCAAGTCGGGAAATACAGGATGTCGATTACTGCATATACCCTAACAGTAGGATTGTAGGATTGTTGAGGTTGTTTGAAATGAAAAAGATCCTAAACACAAAGGCAAAATATTACAAGCCACTGTGGTTTCATTATTAAAAGCATTTGTCCAATGACCTGGAGTCAAGAAAACTGCCACAAATTGGATTTTTGACAATTTGGATGTTTGGATTTTGGACAAAAATGGTTCACTTTTTCTATCATATTATGAAAAAGAATTGAAACAATGGTATTGGGTATTGTTATGAAGAAACGGAGAAAATTTAGGGCTGAAGACCTACAAAATTTGTTTTTTAAATAGACAGAAACCACTCCTTCAACCACAAAAATCTGCCAAAATCAAGAGGGAAGTGAATACATGCTAGAGTGATATTTATTTCATGACCCTATATGACTCCCCTGGACCTAACATTCCACAGTAAAAATTAAATCAGTATATATGCAGTGGTCATTTGCAAACGGATTGGAAAAACTTGTGGGTTTAAACAAATGAAGAGACTTAAAATAAAAATCCCCACCAATCTTTAAAGGAAGCAACATTTGGTAATGAATTTGAGACAAAGTTTTCTTTCATATAAAACAAAATAATATATGTGCATATATTTTATAATATATTTTAATATTTACAGATAATATTTAAAAATTTGTGATAAAAGAAGGCATACACATTTATTTGCCAGGACAAAACTCTTCTTGGAACACAACATTTATGAAATTAGTCCTTGCATAGGTGATGTAGGCATTGTCTTTAACCAATATTTTGTTCTGACTGCTAATCTTTTTTTTTAAAAAAGAGCACCATGATCAATCATTCATCAAAAATAACAGTCAGCAAAGGACTGAGGTAATGTGATTGCTGCTTTCCAAAGTTTCAAATTAGCATAGAAATAGAAGGTAAGCTATCACGCCACTAAATAATTAATGTGGCCACAGCAAACACAGGAGCTCCCAAGGAGGCCTTTGACCTGTGTGGGATGATAGTACATTCATGGTCATTACACCTAACGTATAAGTTTTTGACGTTGCTGATTGAAGTGCAGGTTATAAGTTATAAATGTGATATTCTGTTGGAAAAGGTTGAGGTTTTTAAACAGATCCATCAGTGTCATGTTCGAACCACAACAAACATGAAATGATAAACAAAATCGAAACCCACAGCAAGACCTCCAAAGAACCCGCATGCTCACATGCAAGCAATGCTCGCTGCAGCACCCTGCAGCTGGGCGTGGGCCTGGGACACAGCAGGAGACAAAAACTCCTCTGTAGGGTGATATAAATCCCTCCACATCGATATCGCTTAGTTGTAAAATAAGGGAAGGGAGAAAAAGACAATCCAAACTGGCAGTGGCACTCAGGAATGGAGTGTCAGAAATAGATTCTTGAGCGGAATCTTCAAATACATCATGAATCAAAGAGGAGAAGAAAAAAGAAATGTGGGTTGCAAATACAAAATTAGCATAAACCAAGAGAACAGACTTTATGTAGAGTGAGGAAGTATTTCTCTTGAATGGCCAGAAAAGTGTCCCCTGGGAGTACCATGGACACTTTCTTACCATGCCCCTGGAGGTTTCATACTAGGCAGCATGTTTTCATAGTAGCTGGGCATAGAGAGGCTGAGTGCCTTGTCCAAAACAACTCAATACATCAGAGTAGAGCTAAGATGGGCCTTCTCAGTCCCTGAGTTTAAGGACTTTGATCACTTAATCGAGTCATGCTGCAGCTCTCAAAGATGACTTGGCTTCCTGCAGGTCCAAAGCACATTACCAGCTTAGTAAGTAATGATACTAAAATGCAAGACAGCTATATGTGCAGTGTCTGTCCCCTGCAGAGTCCCTGTGTGACCATAGTAAGTTTCTGTTGCTGAGAGATGGAAAGGAGAAATTTTACACAAAAATCAGGATGGACAGAGCACTGCCCATGTACATTACTTAAGAAAAAAAACCAAACTACTCCTAGTATTTAATATCCAAATGACTTACTACTTGTTTGTCCCCTGAGAAAATATTTTAGTGAAAGCTACATAAATGCTATTCTGGTGATTCTCATATAAAACACCGAATCCCAGTTACCATCTCTTAAAGAACACAAATGTGGAGGCACTTCACCTGGGTGGCAGGCTCACCATTTAACCAAGAGCCCTTGGCTGGGCGTGGTGGCTCACACCTGTAATCCCAGCACTTTGGGAAGCCAAGGCGGAATCACCAAAGGTCAGGCTAATACACCTTGTTTACAATTCCCAAAGGGAATAGAGCAAACATTGCTCTATACTAAAGGCAAAATAATGAAATCTGATGACAAAACACCATCATAAAATAAAGGTAACATTAACCATTTTTTAGGTTCCAGGTGAACTAAAATTTGAGCGAAGGGGTGAATTTACTCTGGGGGTTGGTGGAAGACAAGAATGTTTATAGACTGTTTAGAAGGGAATCTAGTGGTAAATGGTCACTCATTTTTCTGTGTACGTCAGGGAGTTTCATTAGAAAAATCTCCACTAGTGCATTGATATTCTCCCACAGCTATGGCCAGTAAGTGTGTCATAGTTATTGATGCCAATTTGACAAGAAAGCTGAAGTGAGTCCCAGTGTGGGAGTCTCACCTTCTTAGCAGGCTCCGTCATCTCCACTGTGTAATCTGACCAACTTCAATGTACTTTTTCCTGCTATAAACACAAACGTGTTTCCTCTCATCTCTATACTCCTCTAAGAATGTTACCCTTATAATGCTAAGAAAATCTTGGTAGTTATTTAAAACAGAACAATGTAAACCAAAACAATTCTTTTTCAGAATTTAAAAATATGTAGCCACTTAACCCCACAAGGGTTACAATATTTCAGGTGATTTAAAATACAGTAACTTGACTGACTGTCCCGAGTGGGATATATCCTAATGGTAAAAAGACACTCTAGAGAAATTTATTTTTATTTTTATATTTTTTTGAAATGGAGTCTCATTCTGTCGCCAGGCTGGAGTGCAGTGGTGCAATCTCAGCTCACTGCAACCTCCACCTCCCAGGTTCAAGCGATTCTCCTGCCTCAGCCTCCCGAGTAGCTGGGACTATGGACGCGCCACCACACCCAGCTGATTTTTGTATTTTTAGTAGAGACTGGGCTTCACCATCTTGGCCAGGATGGTCTTGATCTTTTGATCTCAGGTGATCAGCCTGCCTCGGCCTCCCAAAGTGCTGGGATTATAGGCGTGAGCCACCACACCCCATCCCACTCCAGAGAAATTGTAAACTGTATTCAATATTTATATTGAATGATTTGGGCATCATTTTTCTGAAACTAAGACATGTAAGGTAAAAACAAGTAATTATGTTAACTTTGCCAGAACCAAGAATTTCAGGATAAGTAATTAGAGTCACAAATATAAAATCAAAGAGTAAAATTTCTCTGACTTCTATTTCAGTTGGCTATGTCACTATGCCCATATTCTTTTCCTTTAAAAGTGCATATTTTATATTGCCTTGTCCACTAAAAGGGGCAAAGAAATATGGAGCAAGTGTCTTACACGTGTCCGTGTGAAGAGACCACACAACAGGCTTTGTGTGAGCAACATGGCTGTTTATTTCACCCGGGTGCAGGCGGGCTGAGTCCGAAAAGAGAGCAAAGTGTGGTGGATCATCATTAGTTCTTACAGGTTTTGGGATAGGCGGTGGAGTTAAGAGCAATGTTTTGGGGGCAGGGGGTGGATCTCACAAAGTACATTCTCAAGGGTGGGGAGAATTACAAAGAAACTTTTTAAGGGTGGGGGAGATTAAAGAACCTTCTTAAGGGTAGGGGAGATGACAAAGTACATTGATCAGTTAGGGTGGGGCAGAAACAAATCACAATGGTGGAATGTCATCAGTTAAGGCTATTTTCATTTCTGTGGGTCTTCAGTTGCTTCAGGCCATCAGGATGTATATGTGCAGGTCACTGGGGATATGATGGCTTAGCTTGGGCTCTGAGGCCTGACAGCAAAAGATCATGCCCAGTACTCAGTCTGTGATCTCGCAACATTGTTTCGCACATAAAGTCTTTTTGGAGAAATGACTGTTTCAGATCTGGTTCAGGAAATAGACAAGATGAGCTAGAGCATCTTATTATACCAGAAAATAAAAGAAATCTTTTAAAGATCTCTAGGGTCATGTCAACAGGGTTTAGAAACCAAATTAAAGAGACACCCTCACTCACTAAAGATGGGACAGTTGGGTTCTCAAAAAGGATAATAACTGCCAAGAATTTTTAGGCATCTAATATTGTATCATTCATGGGTTCAAAATGATACTGAAAAAAAGAGCCACCATTGGTCTTTGGTCACATTTAGCAGATGTTAGGGAACTAACTATTCTAAAAACGAGAAAACAGTCAAGCATTTATTGTGCTTTTCCTTTACAAACTATGCTTAGGGATTATCATATAGCTCATGAAGAAAAGTCTTTCTTTATGGCAGCACTCCAGCTACTAAATGAAGAAGGATTAATGTAATGACATCATTTCAGAACTCCTAGTAAAATAATGGATGTAGGCAGTGATCATCAATGACTGCTAAAACTGTTAGATGAGAAACTGATGGGGAACTTTAAAATGATGGAAAGACTAACAAGATTTGACCCAGCAATCAATCTCAACATCCCATAAAGGGAGATAATCAGACATTATGTGCCTCCTGATGAAAGTACACAATCATGAGTCATTCCTGCCAAAAAACTGAAATTTAATCTGATAAATCTTCCAGATCGAACTGCCAGCTTTTAAGAAAACAGAGTATGTTAAATAACACCATGAAGATGCAATTAGTTAAATTTGTAGGAAAAATGACCTGGTTTCTTTAATCTCTTCAACAAACACATTGAAAAGAAAAATATAGAGAGGGAAATCTACAGATTAAAAGAAACAAGAGGGGCTGGCGTGGTGGCTTAAGCCTGTAATCCCAGCACTTTGGGAGGCGGAAGTGGACGGATCCCTTGAGCCCAGGGGTTTGAGACCAACCTGGGCAACATGGCAAAACCTGGTTTCTACAAAAAAATACAAAAATCAGCCAGGCATGGTGGCATGCATCTGTGGTCCCAGCTACTTGGGGGCCTGACGCAGGAGGATTGCTTGATCCCAGAAGATCTAGGCTGCAGTGAGTCAAGATCACACCACTGCACTCCAGTCTGGGTAACAAAGTGACACCCTGTCTTAAAAAAATTTTAAAAAGAAAAAAAACTTAAGAGTTATATCAACCAAACGCAATGTGTATCTATTGATCCTCATTCAAATAAACCAACTGCTGTAAAATACTTTGAGATACTCTTAGAAATTTGAATACACTGAATATTTTATGATATTAAGAAAGTATTAATAATTTAATGTGTGATATTTATGTTTTGATCATGTTTTAAAAGAGCCCTTGGCTGGGCGTGGTGGCTCACACCTGTAATCCCATTACTTTGGGAGGCAGAAGCAGGAATCACTTAATGTCAGGAATTTGAGACCAGCCTGGCCAACATAGTGAAACCCTGCCTCTACTAAAAACACAAAAATTAGCTGGGCGTGGTGGCGCACCTGTAGTCCAAGCTACTCAGGAGGCTGAGGCAGGAGAATTGCTTGAACCTGGGAGGCAGAGGTTGCTATGAGCTGAGACTGTGTCACTGCACTCCAGCCTGGGTGACAAAGTGAGACTCTGTTTCAAATAATAATAATAGTAATAAGCCCATAACTTGCAGAAATACATAGTAAAATATTTTCAAATGACATGATGTGTCAAGTATTTGCTCAAAAAGAACCCAGTTTGGGAGGGAAACAAACATTGGAGGAGGTATTTGTGCAACAATATCAACCATAAGTTAATAATTATTGAACTAAGTAACAAATACATGAGAGTTTATCATAGTATTCTCTACTTTTGTATGTGCTTAATAATTTTATAGCAAAGACTGGAAAATACAAAAGCTCTAAAAACCAACGTTATCCATATGCTTACATTACCAAAAGTTAAAATTATACACACATTGTTCTGTTCATGTTTCTGTCCCATTGTCTAAGATCATTTTATTTATTCTAAATATCTAGAATATTTAGGAGAAAATTTGATAACATCTCCTTGGCCTCTTTAATGATTAAAAGTAGAATTGAGGTCTCAGTGGACCTAGTGCAGTCATATATTGGACCCTAAAGGAAAGGATAAGTTGGTGCTGCCTTCAATTTGTGAACATAGCTCTTTAAATAAGTGGTAGCTTAAAATAATCTGCCTTTGGGGGATCATACTCAGTGAATATAAAATGATGAAACAACAATCCTTAAGCTGCTAGAGCTGGAGTGGGAAGGGGTATCATAGCATAATATAGCAAGTGTCATGACGTCAGTGACTTCCACTGTGTGGTACAGGAGAGAGAATTTGTACAGGAGAGAGAATTTGTAGGTCTTTCTCAAGGTGAAGGATGCTCTTTTTCTGCTCTCCTTACAGAACAGAGTGATCTGTGAGATCTTCCCGCTACTCCCATGTCGGGAGAGAGAGAGAATGAAGACCCATTGCTGTAGAGGAACAAACTGAACGTGTTGAAGGTCCTGCAAGGCCAGTGTGGCTGGAATGCAGACACAACGCCAGGAGGAACAGGAGATGGCGCTGACAAGAGAGGCAGGAGTCAGATCTCAAGGGAACTGTCACTGCAGGTAAGAGGTTTGGACTTCATCCCACATGACATAAGAAGGCATTGTTGGTGTTTTAAGCTGGCAAGGGCAGTGGCTACATTTGCCTTTTTAAAAGTTCACTCTGGCTGCCTGAAGTAAAAAGGATCAGAGAAGGGACAAGCATGGAATCATGTCAGAAATGTAATCCTCTCACCAGGCACAATGGTTACCCGGTGGAGGTGGTGGAAATGGAGAGAAGTAGGCAGATATGAGATATAATTTGGAGGTAGGATAAACAGGACTTGTTTTTTGTTTGTTTCTTTTGTTTTTGTTTTTGTTTTTGAAACGGAGTCTCACTCTGTCACCAGGCTGGAATGCAGTGGCATCATCTCGGCTCACTGCAACCTCTGCCTCCTGGGTTCCAGCAATTCTCTTGCCTCAGCCTCCTGAGTAGCTGGGATTATAGGCACATGCCCCCGTGGTCAGTTAATTTTTGTATTTTAGTAGAGACAGTTTCACCCTCTTGGTCAGGATGGTCTCAATCTCATGACCTTGTGATCTGCCCACCTCGGCCACCCAAAGTGCTGGGATTACAGGCGTGAGCCACCATGCCCAACCAGGACTTGTTGATGTATTGGTTAGGGAGGATCACAGAGAGAAATTTCAATAGTAACTCCCAGAATTTTTCATATTATCAACCAGAAGAAGAGATGCATTTATAACTAAATGAAGACCACAAGAAAAGAGGCATATTTGTGACCAGAGATCAAGAATAAAGTTTTGAGCATATTAAGTTTGAGATGCTGATTAATCTATCCAGGGGACATCCCAGTGATGATAAACAGAAGTTAGAATGCACATCTGGAGTAAAGAAATATCATCAGGCATTTAGGCTGGGCATGGTGGCTCACACCTGTAATCCCCGCACTTTGGGAGCCCGAGGTGGGCGGATCACATGAGGTCAGGAGTTCAAGACCAGCTTGGCCAACATGGCCAAATGCCAACTCTACTAAAAATACAATTAGCCGGGAGTGGTGGCCCATGCCTGTAATGCCAGCTACTCGGGAGACTGAGGTAGGAGAATTACTGGAACCCTGTTGCAGTGAGCCGAGGTCATGGTATTGCACTGCAGTTTGGGCAATAGAGCAAGACTCCATCTCAAGAAATGTTGGGGGGGTGGTGGGCGGGGGAAAGAAACATCATCAGGCATTTGCACAAGGTGGAAAGGTGATAACCTCTAATGTTGATCAAAGCAGGAAGTTTTTTTTTTTTTTTTTTTTTTTTTTTGAGATGGAGTCTTGCTCTGCCGCCCAGGCTAGAGTACAGTGGCCGGATCTCAGCTCACTGCAAGCTCCGCCTCCCGGGTTCACGCCATTCTCCTGCCTCAGCCTCCCGAGTAGCTGGGACTACAGGCGCCTGCCACCTCGCCCGGCTAGTTTTTTGTATTTTTAGTAGAGACGGGGTTTCACCGTGTTAGCCAGGATGGTCTCGATCTCCTGACCTCGTGATCCGCCCATCTCGGCCTCCCAAAGTGCTGGGATTACAGGCTTGAGCCACCGCGCCCGGCCAGCAGGAAGTATTAAAAGACTGGGTGGGGTCATAGGGAGAGAGGCAACTGAAGTTAGAAGCCCCCGGAACTGATAAGACCCACCATGTTGACAGTCTTAGGCTGTGGCCCTCCAAATCTCATCTGTATACTAGCACATAGAATGCTTCTCTAGTGAGTTCTGTTGTTCCCAAACATGGAACACCTTCTCAGCTTTCTGAGGAAGCTTTCCTAGGATGAAGTGATTCTTTTGCCATCCTGTAAGTATGATTCTGAGCTTTGAAGACAGGGCTGACCCAGGGGAAGCCCAGGATTGGGACACAGTTGACTAAGATCTTAGGATAGTGTCCAGGGACCAGATACATTTTTTTGTCTTTCTTAAGGAAGCCTCTTATCAAGGTAATTATTGTGAAAAGTAGGAAATGATTTGTGGTACTGCCCAGTAAGCCTCAAATATTGCTGGAAATCATGAATCATATCAAGGTAGGGGCGTGCCATGCCCTCTTTAGAAATGCAAGTGCCTTCTTCAGCAGGCAGAGATTTTACCCAGAAATTTTACTCTGACACTCTCAGATAAATATTTTTTAGGTTTGGGTTTGGAGTTAAAGCTGCAAGCATCATCAGAGTCTCATGGGATGCCAGAATGAGAAAAGGAGTCCAAGTAAACATCTGTTTTTAATCTTTTCAGTGTTGCAGACCTCTTTGAATACACCGTGAGCACTGTGGATTCTCGCCTCTGGAAAATAAAAATCACATACAGAAAAATTCAGACTACTTTTTAAGGAGTTTGAAGAATCCCTGCTAATCATGGACCCATTTGGGGTTGATGGATTCCTGACCATGACTCCTTGGATTCGGAAGTCATATAAGATGTAGTTTAACAAACATTGGAAAACAAACGAGCATTCTGAGAGCAAATAGCATCTTCTATATATCATCTTCTAGAATATCTCAGATCTGAATGAGGTCACAGGAATGTCCATTCATAGGGAGCTCTTCCTGGAGCTCAGAGATCATTGAGAGAGGGTAATCATCATGGATGTGTACAAGTGAAGGTAGTTTGAAAAGAAACAAAGTTATCGTTTTTTTCCTTTACTAAAAATCTTAGGGTCCCCATTAGCAGGAAGAAAGGAAGAGGACAGGTGAGCTCCCTGGTATTGATATATTTAGAGAACCTAGGCATCAGCCATGCATACAGAGGACACTCATTTGGCTGGAATTCGGGCATTGACTTTAATTAAATTCCCTTGCTCCCAATAAGACCTCTCTTAATCTGAAAACAATTTGTCATAAGTGATGTAGCTGCCAAGACCTCATGGCAAAGGGGCAGGGGGTACCTAGGAAATGTTGCTGGCAAAGTCCAGAGTGACTCTAAAGGGGCAGTAGCTTCCTTTGGATGGTCATGTGCTGGGCATTGCAATCAGAAGGACAGTCGTGAACACCCAGGAGTGAACCAAGATGCAAAGTTCAAGTCCGAGGGAAGAAGGGTGCAGTGTGGAAGAAGGGAAGGCAGATGCTGCAGCCCTGCCTGCAAGCAAGGAGGGAGCCATTAAGAGCCCCAAGCTGGCCGAGCACTGTGGCACACGCCTGTAATCCTAATCCCAGCACTTTGGGAAGCTGAGGTGGACGGATCACCTGAGGTTGGAAGTTTGAGACCAGCTTGACCAACATGGAGAAACTCTGTCTCTACTAAAAATACAAAAGTAGCCGGGACGCTGAGGCAGAAGAATTGCTTGAACCCAGGAGGTGGAGGTTGCAGTGAACCAAGATTGTGCCATTGCACTCCAGCCTAGGCAACAAGAGCGAAACTCCGTCTCCAAAAAAAAAAAAAAAAAAAAAAAAAAAAAAAAAAAAAGCCATCACAGTCTTTATTCCAATTGACATTCTAGGTAAACCTGCGTACAACTTTTTCTGTGTATTTTCCAACAAAGGATCATTTTATAAAGGCTTAAGTTATTTACAAATACTGTGCATATTCTTGCTGTTTCTCAGTTCTTTAAGAACCATACAAACGTATTGCTTGGATTTTCACCAGCCAATATGAATGTGCTCACCTTCCACTGGGTGAGACCACGCAGGCACAACATGCAGCTCAGGGTAAGTTTTACTGAACTTTAATTAATTTTTCAAGATGGAGTCTTGCTGTTTCGCCCAGGTTGGAGTGCAGGGGTGTGATCTCGGCTTACTCTATCTCCCGGGTTCAAGTGATTCTCCAACCTCAGCCTCCCGAGTAGCTGGGATTACTGGCATGTGCCATAACACCCAGCTAATTTTTGTGTTTTTAGTAGAGACTGGGTTTCACCATGTTGGGCAGGCTGACCTCGAACTCCTGACCTCAGGTTATCTGCCCGCCTCGGCCTCCCAAAGTGTTGGGATTACAGGCGTGAGCCACCACGCCTGGCCCAAGAGCTGGTTAATTTAAAAAATAGTTTATAAGTTCTTTAATAAATGAGAAAATGGAAACTCAGTCCCAGGGGGAAATGGGATTCTAAATTTAACTTCCTTAGGCAGGTCCAGTTTTGTGTGGTTTCTGTGGTATGGGTGAGTAGTTATAACACAATTTGATCTCATCAGTCAAACTGATGCAGGAAGACTTTTGTTCACTGTGTTTTATTAATGAAATGAATCCAGAGCTGCTTTTTTATGCTAAACACTTTAGAGTAAAGACATAATGAAGACAGCCCTTCCTCCTCTTGCCTGAGGGAAGTTAGGAAGACATTCCTTGAGGAATCCATTTAGGGCTTTGGAGACAGGAAAGGTAGCAGGATATGGTAAAAGCGAAAGCATCAGCTCCAATAGGCAATGCCTGGGGTTGTTGAAACTGATGGAAAAAAAGGTTTCCTGTACAAAAACCAAGCACTGTTTTATTTTAATGCTCAACGGAGACCCCTTGCTGAGAAAACCAGCCACGTCTGTGATTCTTGAGGAAGGTAATTCCTCTGAGTCCTGTGTTCGCCAGAGGTCTGGAGGAGTAGGTGTGAAGTAGAGGGTGCTGCCAGCACAAATGCTTTGTCATTTAGAACTGTCCAGGGAGCAGTTATAAAACACACCTGCAAATTACAAGAGGATGGCAGGGGCTCACATGTGCAGCAAGACATGAAGTGACATCCGTCCTCGGTGTTCCTTTTCTTGGAATGCTCCCATGTAGAACCCTATGTCTCTTTGAACGAGCCTTTTTCTGAAGTGCCTCGGGAGCTCTGTCTCCAAGCCCGTACCCTAGGTACTTGTCCCCTCACCCCCACCCCAGTACTGATGACTCATCTTAGGAACTGGAGATATTGAAAGACAAGACCAACTGAGCATTTGGGTGGGAGAGAACATGACTTACATGCTCTGCTAATCTGGGATCGCATTCTTCCCTACAAGTCTGAAAGCTAAGTGACAGCCCAAAGTCTCCCTTTTAGCAGCTCAGGAGGGGAAGCACACCAAGAGGCCTCACAACTGTGTGTGGAATCACTGTGTTCTCAGTGAGGGAGAGAAAATAGAGAATTTTTAAAGCATTCTCCCCAGATAGTAGAAGTTTTGATTAGTTCTTTCCCAAGACAAGACCAAAAGTTTGTTTAAATCTTGTTGTTTCGTACACACATTCGGGAGAGCAACTTTGAGTGTCTACTACATACTAGGCATTGCACTATGTGTGGGGCAATACAGGGGTGATATGGGGCGGAATAAGGCAACTTGAGTGGCCACTAGGCATACTGCAGAGGTAATTAACCTGCACTTTGACAAGGCTCCCTCCCCTCCACTCCCCTCCCTTTCCCTTCCTTTTCTTTTTTTCTTCCCCCCTGCCCCCCAACCCCAGACGGAATCTCACTCTGTCGCCCAGGCTGGAGTACAGTGGTGTGATCTCAGCTCACTGCAAGCTCCGCCTCCCGGGTTCGTGCCATTCTCCTGCCTCAGCCTCCCGAGTAGCTGGGACGACAGGTGCCCACCACCACGCCCGGCTAATTTTTTTTGCAATTTTTGTAGAGATGGGGTTTCACCGTATTAGCCAGGATGGTCTCAAACTCCTGACCTCATGATCCGCCCACCTCAGCCTCCCAAAGTTCTGGGATTACAGGAGTAAGCCATCATGCCCAGCTCATTACTTTTTTTTTTTTTTTTTTTAAGGCAGAGTCTCTATCTCCCAGTCTGGAGTGCAGTGGCGCGATCTCTGCTCACTGCACCCTCCACCTCTCAGATTCAAGCGATTCTCCTGCCACAGTCTCCCAAGTAGCTGCGATTACAGAAGTACGCCACCACGCTCCGCTAATTTTTGTTATTTTTAGTAGAGACGGGGTTTCACCATGTTGGCCAGGCTGGTCACGGACTCCTGACTTCAAGTGATCCACCCACCTCGGCCTCCCAAAGTGCTGGGAATACAGGCATGAGCCAGCACGCCAGGTCTAATTTTCATTAACTTTAATCTCTCTTCTTTTATAAAAGCATTTAAGTTTCTACGTTGTCTTCTGAGGATTCGTTATGGTAGGTTTCAATTTTGATTGCCTCTTTGTTACAAAGTTTGTGGATGTATTTCATAATTTCAAAGTATTAACTTCATCACTTATTATTTATTATAACTCTATTCTAACTCTATTGGGTGATGATAGAAATAAACTCTCCTTTCTTTGTTCCATCAACCTAGAAAATAATTTTTATTATCTATTTGAGAGATTATAGGTTCATAAGTTTCTTTATGTTTTTAATTTTTGTCTGTTACTTATGACTGATTATGAAAGAGCTATATTAAAATCTCCCAGTAATATTACACTTGTGTACAGGTCTTTTATTCCTAATAAGTTTTGCCTCATATATTCAGCTGCTATTTTTTGTGTGCACAGAGGTTTATGAGTTATTGTAATTGTCTGGGTTGTCTAAGAAGCAGACACCGAGATAGAAATGAATAGGGAAGAATTGTATTGGGGAAATGCCTAAGAAATAAATTGGAGGAGGAGTTGGGAGTGGCTGGGAGAGCTGTCAGATCATAATGAAGTCTGACCCTTAGAAAAGGAGAGAGACAAGAAAAATAGAGTTGAAGTGTTTTCAACTGCTGCGAAGTCTAAACATTCAGTACTGCTGTCTGGAAGTCCGTGAGCCAAAGCTGGCTGTCCAACAGTCTTGTGTCTTCCAGGAATGGGCCTAACTTACTATGCTATTGCTCTTGTTCATTGCCTGAGAACAGCCTCTGGGAAACCGGGCCCATCACGAATGGGGTGATAGGTTTAGAGGACAGTGGCTGGTGCCCACTGTCGGTGATGCTCCCTGTAGTTGGAAGTCAGGTAGGTGTATTCTAATGACAATCATTTTCACTTACCTTCCTCAAAAATAAACACATTCAAATGTTATTAACTGACTATTTTAGCATTTTCCAAACCTACTAGATCATGGAATCTTTTTTTTTTTCCCTACAGAACTCAGGGAGCACATCCTGAGAAGAGCTTTTCTAGTTGTACATCCGTAGGCATTGCCCTTGGTCATGTCTAGAGCATTTTACTAATGATATCTATGACAACAGAGAAAGCAAGTATGTTGAATTTGTAGCGGTAATATAGAGCAAAAGGGAAAACAAATTCAATCGATTTTCAGAAGTCTGTCTACCTACTCAATTATGTTCCAGTTCTAAAAGGCTCTTTGAAAAGCCTTTCATAAATCCAAAGTAAGAGAGCCTGTTTTTAGTCTGCAGCCTCTGGGCACATTCCTACCAAAATGAACATGGGTCATGACTTTGAAGCGTTAAAACCAGACACACATTTTCCTAGCTGCTGTTTGTTCTGTAAGCATCTGAAGTTCTTGAGTCAGTTACTCCCCACCCGGAGCTCTGGGGGTCTCTGAAACTAGTTTCTGGTATCTCCTTAGATGTCTTGCCATCCCACATAGATTTGTCTCTTCTCACTTTGATTTTGTGCAGATTAAAATGGCCATGAACCCATTCAACCATACACAGCTTAAGACAGAAGTTTCCTTGGCAGTAGCATCACCTTGTTCTGTCTTCACGTTCTCTAACTAACTCTTGGCTTTTGAATACTTAATCTAATAAACTAAAGCCTAAAAAATCTACCTCATCTAATAATAGGGCCCATCTTTCAACCACATACATCTCTTTTCCTTGTCTTGCCTTCTATTGTCAGTTGCATAGACTTTTTTGTTCACCAATGTTTCACTGTTTATCCTTGAGAATCATTGCTACTGTCAAATGACTCATCTCAGCTGCATCGGCTGCATTTGTCATTTCCTTAACACTTTCAATTTTTACAAGTCACTTCCTTTGTTTTCCTTATATTAAGTCTCTAGGTGTGAACGCTTTCAATATTTTATCAGTAGTACTTTTCAAATAGTATGCATTTAATAATGTACTTAAAACAGCTTAATAATAAACACAGACAAATAAAGAGTATGACAGCTGGCCAGGCGCAGAGGCTCGTGCCTGTAATCCCAGAACTTTGGGAGGCTGAGGTGGGTGAATCACCTGAGGTCGGGAGTTCGAGACCAGCCTGGCCACCATTGATGAAACCCCATCTCTACTAAAATAGAAAAATTAGCCAGGCATAGTGGCGCGTGCCTGTAATCCCAGCTACTCAGGAGGCTGAGGCAGGAGAATCGCTTGAACCTGGGAGGCAAAGGTTGCAGTGAGCCAAGATCATGCCACCGCACTCCAGCCTGGGCAGCAAGAGTGAGACTCTGTCTCAAAAAAAAAAAAAACAGTGTGACAGCTGAATATGCAAACCACTGATGTCATCTGTTGGTGGCAGTGGGACCTGAAACAATTTGCTCTGATGGAAAGCTTTGCTTATATATATAAAAGTTTATTGGTGGAAAACTCATAAAGAAAGATGATTCTATATTAATCTATATAGCTAGAGGGGGTTTATAGGTAATGCCACATATGGTTTTCTAGTCCCGCTGGAGACAGATCCTTTAAATACAAATAGGGAAAGAATGGTAGTTATTATTTCAGATACCAAACCAATTTACCTTAAAGTCTCCTATAAATTAAACCAGCTTTGATCCACCAGTCCTGGCTCATTGGTGACCTGGGTTTTATTCCTAATTTGATTTAGGTAGCTTTAGCTACCTGAAAGGTACCAATCTTCCACTGATAATCTGGCATTGACACATACAATTCCTGGCTTCATCTTTGTGTATAAATAATAAGCCCTAACCTCTATCAAGCTGGTGATGTCTTTGCCTGAGGTCCCAAGTGTCCTTTTAGTAAAAGGCTAGAATTACATTAATTGATAAAAAAAAACTTCACCTGGATGCCAGATTCTTCCAGGACCTGCATTTGGTTGGATGGTTCTTAGTTGTTTCCTTGAGTTTCTTTCCTCCTTCTTTTTTTTTTTTTTTTTAGAGACGGAGTTTCACTCTGTTGCCCTGGCTGCAGTGCAGTGGTGTGGTACAAGAATAGCTCACCGCAACTTTGAACTCCTGGGCTCAAGTGATCCTCCCATCTCAGCCTCCCAGGCGGCTGGGACTACAGGTGAGCACCACTATGCCTTGCTAATTTTTAAATTTTCTGTAGAGACAGAGTCTCGCTGTGTTTCCCAGGCTGATCTCAAACTCGTGGCCTCAAGCAATCCTCCTGCCTCAGGTTCCCAAAGTGCTGGGATTTCAGGCATGAGCCACCATACCTGGCCTGGCATCCCTTCTTTTACCACTGTGGGGATCACTTGGCTCCCATCTATTGGCCTAGGCCTACCTTAGTCCCTATGATAAATCTTGATGTTAGACAGGATAAAAGCACATCCCTCCAGCCCTCAACATTCCCATACTGTGGGGCTCGGGGTCTATCCCCTCCCTGCTGCTCTTTGACCTTGTGCACCTAGTCTGATAAGAGGAGTAGACTCCTATTGCTATCACTCCATCTATGCCGTCTACCACCTCTGTAACTAAACAGAGACACTGTAATGTCAAGAGTACCAGATTGGCTCAAAGGACACAATCAACAGAGTGAAAAAACTACGGAACGGGAATAAATATTTGTGAATATTGTGGGATTGTGGGCCCTTATTCCATGGGAGTTTAATATCCAGAAAATATAGCTACAATTCAATAACAAAAAAGCAAACAAATCCCATTAACAAAATGGACAAAGGACTTTAAGTAGAGATTTCTCCAAAGGAGAAATACAAGTGGCCAATAAGCACATAAAAAATGCTCAACATCACTAATCATTAGGGAAATGCCAATTAAAACCTCTTTCACCCATTAGAATGGCTACCATCAAAAAAAGATAAAATAATGAGTGTTGGCAAGGATGTGGAGAAATTGGAACCCTTGTACATTGTTGGTGGGAATGGAAAATAGTGTAGCTGCTGCAAAAAACAGTAGAGCATTTCCTCAAAAAATTAAAAATAGAATTACCACGTGATACAGCAATTCTACTTCAGGTATATACTGAAAAGAATTGAAAGGAGGAATTTGAAGAGATATTCTGTACACTCATGTTCATACCAGCATTATTCACAATAGCTAAAAGGTGAAAACCTCCCAAGTATTGGATGAATAGATAAGCAAAATGCGGTATATACATACAATGGAAAATTATTCAGTGGTAAAACAGAAGAAAATTCTTACACATGCTACAACATGGATGGCACTTATGGAAAATATTATGCTGTGAAATGAGCCACTCACAGAAAAGAAAAAGACTGTGTGATTCCATTTATAAGAAATATCTAGAATGGGGGACTTCATAGAGACAGAAAATAGAATGGTGGTTGCCAGGAGCTGAGGGGAGAAGGGAAAGGGAAGTTGTTTGGTTAATGTGATTTCAGTGTGGCAATATGAAAAGAGTTCTGGAGATTGGTTGCACAACAATGTTAATGTACTTAACACTACTAAAATGTACACTTAAAAATAGTTAAGATTGGCCAGGTGCGGTGGCTCACGCCTGTAATCCCAGCACTTTGGGAGGCCGAGGCAGGCAGATCACAAGGTCAGGAGTTCAAGACCAACCTGGCCAACATAGTGAAACCCCGTCTCTACTAAAAATACAAAAAAATTAGCCAGACATGGTGGCAGGCACCTATAATCCCAGCTACTCGGGAGGATGAGACAAGAAGAATCACTTGAGGTGGAGGTTACAGTGAGCCGAGATCATGCCACTGCACTCCAGTCCGGGCAATAGTGCAAGATTGTCTTAAAAAAAAAAAAAAAGTTAAGATGGCACATTTATGTTATATGTATTTTACCAAAAAAAATTTTTTTAAAGAATGAGCACAGCAGAGGACCTGAATAGATGTCTCAACTCTGATCTTATTATGTATGTCACTAATTTCTTTGGAATTCAGTTCTCTCAGTGTGTCATTAGAAACCTAATTATTCTTATTTACATCCCAGGAACACAGAGAATTCAATGAGATCATCCATGGAAAATTACTTTGTAAACAATACAGAATTTTCTATAAATGTAGATATTGTAGAAAGTGAAGTAGAGGTTCCTCTTCAAAGGGACTTTCCTCCCTGTCTAATAAGGAATAAATAGTAACTTCTCTTAGAAGCAAAATTTATTCAAAGACCTGTACTAACATTCCTAGATATCTGCTAGCCATAATAAAGAAATCAATGTACTTTGTGTTCTCAGCTCCCACATTTTAGCCTAGATATTTGCCCTCGCATGCTTATACTGGTCCAAGCAAACATTAGGTCATAGCCTGTTCCTCTTCCTTATTTGGAGGTGTTTTTACCTTTCTCAGCATTCCACAAGTTTCTTCCTCTTTCCTTTGTTCTCCTCTGCCTTTGCCTCTTTTGGAAAGTTCTAAGTTACTAGCCAATCGGGACAAATACAGCATGTGAGGTCCCGTTCCAGCCAATGGAAACCGGACACAGCAGTAAGGTGGACGCGTCAGGTTATAAATGACCCTGTCTCCTTTGTTTGTATGTGCTCTCGTGGCAAAACTGCTAGTGAGTGGCACTCTTTCTGCAGAAAGTAAACCAGCCTTGCTGAGAGATCCTTTGTCTCAGTATTGACTTTTGTGACACCGAGCACCCGTTCCCAACTATATCAACAATAAAGTACACAACTAGGAATGTTTTAGTTGTCTCTAAGGACACAATTAGTAGATACATTTGAGAGAAATTTGTAGATTAAAAGAATCCCAGGAACTTGAAGTACAGCATGGACATGCAATTCAAGTCAAAGCATTTTAGTGAGAACTTATCATACATCAGGCACATCCTAGGCACAGGAAACAAGAATAGTCTCTCTCTGTTTGCTGAGCATGATATGATCACAGAATTTTTTAAAAAGCTATAAAACATTGTATTGAGGAGCGAACACAGAAGGCCGTGAGAGATCATGGACATCCTGAACGAGGTGGGCTTCTCATAGGAAATGACATTTAACCTGAGGTCTGAAGGCTGAGTACAATTTCACCAGGCCGAGAGGAAGGGAAAATCAAAATATACATACCCACTCATAAGAGATGACACAAAATGTGTATACAAGGGAATGAATAAGAAATAGTAGAAATAGGCCGGGTGTGGTGGCTCACACCTGTAATCCCAGCACTTTGGGAGGCCGAGGTGGGCAGATCACAAGATCAGGAGATCAAGACCATCCTGGCTAACACGGTGAAACCCCATCTCTACTAAAAACACAAAGAATTAGCCAGGCGTGGTGGTTGGCGCCTGTAGTCCCAGCTACACGGGAGGCTGAGGCAGGAGAATGGCATGAACCCGGGAGGCAGAGCTTGCAATGAGCCGAGATCACGCCACTGCACTCCAGCCTGGGCAACACAGCAGACTCTGTCTCAAAAAGAAAAAAAAGAAAAGAAAAGAAATAGTAGAAGTATTAGAAAGGTTGAGTAAAATTTCTGAAGGTTGAGTTAAATTTCACCAGACCAAGAGGAAGGGAAAATGTGTTCTAGGAAGATGAAACAACTCGTGAGAAGGTATGATGGTAAGAGAAAATCCTGATATGTTTGAGGGGCTGAAGAAATTTCTCTACGAAGTTTGGGAGAGGAAAAGCTAAGAGTTAATGGAAATCTCAGCTCACACCCAGACCTTTAGGCTATATAAAGTTGTTAACATTTAACCTGTAAAAAGTAAAGTAGAGGTTCCTCTTCAAAGACTTTCCTCCCCATCTAATTAGGAATAAATAGTAACTTCTTTTAGAAGCAAAATTTATTCAAAGACCTGTGCTAACGTTCTTAAATATCTACTAGCCATAATAAAGAAATCAATGTACTTTATGTTCTTAACTCCCACAATTTAGCCTAAATATTTGCCCTGGAGGCTTATACTGGTCCAAGCAAGCATTAAGTCATAGCCTGTCCCTCTTCCTTATTTGGAGGTGTTTTTACCTTTCTCAATATTTCACAAGTTACTTCCTCCTTCCTTTGTTCTCCTCTGCCTTTGCCTCTTTTAAAAAGTTCCAAGTTGCCAGCCAATCGGACAAATACAGAATGTGAGGTCCCGTTCCAGCCAATGGAAACCAGACACAGCAGTAAGGTGGACGCGTCAGGTTATAAATGACCCGGTCTCCTTTGTTCGGTGTACTCTCTTGGCAAAATTGCTGGTGAGTGTACCCTTTCTGCAGAAAGTAAAAAAATGGCCTTGCTGACCAAGTTAAATTTATGTTAAAGTGCTATTTCTGCACAGCACCAGGGAACACGCATTTCTAACAAACCCAAAGTGCAACATGATGCCATCAAAGAGAATTAAGTGGGTAACGCTATCATCAGAATTTTGTTTTGTGAAGATCACTCAGTTTGTAGGGTAGAACAGTATATTGGGGTATGCAGGGGAGGAGAAGACCAGGCATAGAAATGTCATACTGAAGGTTGTTACAGTAATCTAGACCCATGATGATGGAGGGAAAATAGCATGTACATTCAAGCCAGATTTATGAATAAAAATTGACAGCACCTGGTAATGTATTAGACGTAGAGTAAGAAGGAGAGAGAGGGGTCAAAGTGATGGCTTGGGCAACTGTGAACATGGCATTACCATTTTTGGAGAAAGGGAACACACAGCAAGCAACATGTTCAGTTTTGGATGTTTTGAGTGTGAAATGTTTGAGGGCCAAGCAAATGGGATGCCCAGGTCAGGTGACTGCACTGGTTTAAGATGATTGGGATAGAAATTTGAGCCAGAGATATAGATGTGCAATTCATTAACAGGTAAAGGGAATCAAAGCCATGGATGTGTAAAGGCACTGTGTAGCAGTGCAAGTGATATAAGAAGGTAAACAAAAGATTTGTTACAAGAATGAGAATCAAAACATACATAACCACTCATAAGAGAGGACACAAAATGTGTGTACCAGAGAATGAATAAGAAATAATAAAAACACTAGGAAAAGGGAAGGACATATTTTCTGAAAAAGTTAGGTGCCATTAATAGTTTATGTTTTAAGCTGGGAGAAAAACGTCATCTATCCAATGAAAAATAAGAAATGAAGGAAAAAATTCAAAAGGTACAGTAAGTGGAAAATGTTAAATAACATTGCAGAAGTATTTTTTATTATAATAAAAGTAATCAGAGTAAATGTAAATGGATTTTAAAACACCCACTGGATTTAAAAAATAGAAGAACCTACTATGTTATTACAAGAGACAAACTTGAAACAAAAGAAAACAGAAAGATTTGAAATGAAGATTTTATTTATTTTTATAGCTACTAACTTTTGTAGCACTTACTATGTGCCAGGCATTGTTCTAAGCCTGTTACAAGTATTAACTCATTTAATCCTCATAACAGTACTATAATGTAGTTCCTATTAATATCCCCATTTACTAGATAAGGAAATTGAAGCATAAAGTTTACATAATCATTCCAAGATCAAAAAACTAGTAGTAAGTGGCAGAGCTGAGATTCAAACCCAAGTGGTCGACCCAGATTGAGAAAGATATACAAATATGGATCAAAACAAACATGGTATTCAAATTTTAGTATCTGATAAAATAGAACTTGAGACAAAAAAGTTTGGTCAAAAAGGGACATTACATACTGGTGAAAATAGCACTAATTGTTTTTGGGGATTTCTGATATACCATCTCAAACCAACAGGTCAAGCACAGGAAAATAAACAAATACGTCTATAAAAGATCTGTTTAATTATTTTTTTCAGAGAGGTTTTCTTAATCTACCCTACATGAATTAACTCTGACTACATATGCCCTAAATTCTCTATCACCCTTATTCTGCTTTATTTTTCTCCAACGCAGTTATCACTACCATATATATGTGTGTAAGATGTAATGTGTTGTTTACTAATTTATTATCAGCACCAGCAAAATACTGCCTCCATGAAAAGCAGGAATTTTGTTTTGTTTACCACCATATCTCATATGCCTAGAACAGTGTGTAGCAAAAATGTAGGCATTGAATATTCATTGAAAAAATTAACAAATAGATAAATCTAAATAATACAATCGATAAAATTAATGTATAAGTACTATGTGTACATACTCACCCTCAATAGATGTAGAAAACATCCTCTTTTGAGTGAAAACAGAATAGTCAGAAAAATTGGCCGTGTGTGAAGCCATAAAATAAGCATCAAGAAATTCCAAAAGAAAATGTCATAATAGTAATAAACATCATACTAGCAACAATAATGATAAATCAATATTAAAGATATTCTTAAAATGTCAGTAACATACTAAATATTACACTAAATAATAAGTTAAATCTTTAAATAGTGGATCAAAATAATATAAAAGACTGAAATGTTAAAAATTAGTAACTGACTAGTAAGTAGTAATTTAACTATGCTAACAAACTAAACTAAATTAAAAGGAACTAAACAAATAAAGCTAAATGACTAAGCTAAGAAGTAAACTAAATTAAATACGTAAACTAAATTGTATAAACTAAACTAAAAAAAAAAATACTATCCTGAACACTTGAGATAAAGATAAATCATAAGAAATGCTATAACACATAGAACTGAATTCCTGTGAGTTATTTATTTGTCAAAATTAAAGGGACATAATAAAAGCATACCTAGAGAGAATTTTATAGTTTTCATACACTTATCAGGGATAAAAATGAACTCAGTAAGAGCAAATGAACTTAGCTGAGCACCATTGCCCGCACCTGCAGTCCCAGCTACTCGGGAGGCTGAGCCAGGAGGCTCACTTGAGCATAGGAGTTTGAGGCCACAGTGCACAGTGATCACATCAGTGAATAACCACAGCACTCCAGCCTGGGTAATACAACAAGACTCCATCTCTTTTAAAAAATGAAATAGAAAGAAAAAGAAACAAAGAAATAATGTTAAAGATAAGAATAGAACAAAATTCTGCTTAGGAAGTTGTCTAATATTACTTGAAGATAGACTGTAATAAATCAGAGATGTATATTTTAAGCCCTAAAGCAACTCATAGAGAAGTAAAACAAGAAGTATACTCATGAGCCAATACTTGAGCAGTCATAGTGCAATCGTAACATATACGTAATCAAGCCAAAAGAAGGCAGGAAAGAAAAGAAGCAAAGAAAGATGACCAAATAGAAAACAATCTATATATATGGACATTTTGGTGTCTTCCAGTGAAAAAACTGGCTTTCTGACAATAAAACCCATCTGCCAACAGATCCTCCCTCCACATACAGAGTTTGCCTTCAGCTTTTAAATTACTTTCTCTTAAATATAAAAAGGCAGACAAGGTTTACTGGACATTTGAGCAAGGTCTCTATTATGAAAGGTAACAATAAATAGCCACGTACAATGGGATAAAACTACTTGGAAGGCTGAGGCAGATTGCTTGAGCCCAGAAGTTTGAGACCAGCCTGGGCAACATAGCAACAGATACCATCTAAAATATGAAACAGAGAAACACAAGGAGAAGAAATCTTCAAAATGTATATAATTTTTATCCTCAAAGAAGGCAGAGAATATATTGCAACAAAAGATGTTTTCAGATTCATAAAACAAGACTGAACTTTGGATAAGTAAAATATGTTAACATAGGTTTTTCTAAATTAATAAGTGGATTAGAAAATAAAATAAGAAATTCTTTCCAAATGTGAGAACTAAAAGACAAATACAAGGAAAGTGAGAGAGAATAAATAAAATGGAGGGTTCATCCCAGGAGATCTAATATCTGACTAGTAGACATTCCAGAAAGAAAAAACATAGAAAGTGAAGGGGAAGAAAGTATCACAGAAATAATACAAGAAAAGTTCTCAAGTAGAAGCATATGAGTTTCCAGACTGAAAAGTAATTCTCCAGGATAATGGATGAAATTAGAAAGGACCCACCTTAAGTGGGACCTTGCCCACTAGTAAAGCATACCTGTAGAATTTAGGGATAAAGGGCATACTAAAATCTTCCAAAAACAAAACAAAACATAAACCCCAAGTCGCATTTAATTACTGAGAATCAGAATGGCCTGGGCTTCTCAAAAAGAACACAGGGAATTTGAAGATAATTGAGTAATGTCGTCAAAATTCTAATAGAAATACTTTCTAACTTACAATTCTATATTCAGCCAAACGATCAAGCAAGTGTTGGGATAGAGTAACGATATTTTCTGATATTCAGACCTTCAAAAAGTTATCTCTATTTGTTCCTGTTATAGCTTTGGAAATTAAAAATTAGTTCCACCAAAATGAGAGAGTAAACTAAAAAAGGAGATTTGTTGTTTAGGAATCAGGGATGTAACACAGGAGAGGGGCAAAGGGAATTCACAGGATGATGGATAAGGAGAGTCCCTGGATGTCAGCTGAGTATCTGGCCAAGAGAACGACCAGGGCAGACTGAAGCTGAAAGACAGCTCCAGGAGAGAGATGTTGAACAATAATAATAATAATTAATAATAATAATAAACGAATACATAGAAAGGAAAATGGAAAAAAAAATCATTTGATAGCTTTAATACCTTGAGAGAAAATGTAGATTTCTGTGGGAAATTTTAAGGATGATTTAGCATAATACAGAAAAATAGGCAAAAAAAGACAAGAATTAATTTCACTAATTACAAGAAAGGAAATGTAACAATATTGCTTTACATGATTCAACTGTAAATAATAATTATGCAATCAAGGTAATATAAACTCTCACAACTGATTTTAACAAAGTAACAACATAATTGGGTTCAGGGACAGTGGGGGTGTGGGAGTGTGTATATGTGTTTTGGGGGCATGGGGAAGAGCCAAATTCCATCTTTTATGATAGAAAGTTAAAAGCCAATGTCTAAATTTGAAATATGAAAAACTATTTTTTAAAAATCTGTTATGTCTTGAATGCTTACGTCCCCCACAAAATTCCTGTGTTGAAATCCTAACCACCAAGGTGATTAGGAGAGGGAATCATCGGGATGTGGTTGGGTAATGAGGGTGAGGCCTTCATGAATGGAATTAGTGCCCTTATAAAGGAGGCCTTAGAGAGCCAGCTAGCTACTTCAGCCATGTGAGTCTGGAATAAGATGACAGCTGTCTGAGGAAGCCTTGATCTTGGACTTTCAGCTCCAGAACAGTGGACAACAAATTTATGTTGTTTATAACTCATCCAGTCTATGGTATTTTGTTAGAGCATTCGGAACAAAGACAAGATGCTATCTTGAAATAACAAGGTATAAATCACAAGACATAGCTGAGAGAGTGAAAAGTGATGCCATTTGAGGTGTGGGAATTGGGAAATAGAAAAGTGTGGTGAGGGAACTGCTCTTTTATTATAAGTCCTATAATAAAACAGTGTTTTTGTTCAACAGTTTCTGTGTTACTTTGGGAAAAAATTAAAATCACAATTAGATGAAATTGTGAGACGGATGGTAATGAATCCAGGTCATGAACCTAAGGATCTATCCAAAATGATTCCAAGTTCTAGGAAAAAGCAAAAGCAGGTTTTGGCAGGGAAGTTATAATGGCATATCCTGGGAGAGCTCTGAAGCCGGTTCTCTAGAGAGTAGCTGGGAAATGCTGCAGTGTCTCACACCCACACAGCCTGCTAACCCGTTCCTACCTAGATCATGTTTTCCAGTGAAATATTGGCAGGGGAAACATTGATTTATCACTATTTTATAAGGAGAGAATTTGGCAAGGACTGTGGATTAAAGCGTACACAGAATATAGGTCTTGAAACTGGAAAATGTCCACCTGGATTTGAAGAGAATTGCCACTAAGTGGTATAGCTCTTCCTTCAATAAAGACATACTGAGCATCTAAGTGTAAAACATTGTGTTAGACTTTGGGTGGGAGGTGCTTATAAAGATTAATAGGCTGCAGGCTCGAGAAAGTTACCATCTACTGGGGAAGATATGAGCACATGGAAATTAAATAATAAGATGTCACAGTCAGTATATCAAGTCATTTAAGCAGGTTGTTGTGAGCAGTTCAGCTTGCCCTGATATTCTCAGACATTTTGAATGAGGAGAGGTACACAGTGATGCATTTTTAGAATCCTAATTATGTATGTCCTAAGAGAAAGAAAAATGGGAAATAATGACAATGTATTCTGTAAAACCAAGCTGGCCTTTTCCAGAACTGTTTGCATTGAAGGAAAAAGAAAGCCAAAGCCTGAAAAACAGAAGAGGAAGAGAGAAAGAGACAGGGGAAAAAGAGAGAGAAAACATTAAGTTAGAAACACCGTAATAAGGGACGTAATGTAACTAAATCAATGGTTACAACCCATAGAACCAGTTTTAAGAAATAAGCGAATGGAGGGGGTCATGCCTTGTGTATGTTAATATTTATTTTCACAAAGAATTATAATTAATGTGATAGGAATCAAGTCTCACCACAATGGATTGCCACACGGGGTGCTGGCCCATATCTTACAATTTTCATGTACTAACTTTTTGCTTAAAATAAATAGGGTGTAAGCTGGTGGTTGCCATTTTGATGTAACTTCTATATTTTTGTGGCAATAGATATTTTTACCTGAATTTTAATTAATACTTCAATTATATTTGACAAACAATCCTTTCACTGCCTTTTACTTAAGTAAAAATACCTGTGAAATGTGGCTTTCAGCAAAGCTGAGAAGACCATTAAAATGGTAAATTCTGGGCCAGGTGCAGTGGCTCACACCTGTAATCCCAGCACTTTGGGAGGCCAAGGCGGGCGAATCACAAGATCAGGAGATGAAGACCATCCTGGCTAACACGGTGAGACTCCGTCTGTACTAAAAATACAACAAAATTAGCTGGGCATGTTGGTGGGCACCTGTAGTCCCAGCTACTCGGAAGGCTGAGGCAAGAGAACGGTGTGAACCCAGGAGGTGGAGGTTGCAGTGAGCGAGAGATTGCGCCACTGCACTCCAGCCTGGGCAACAGAGTGAGACTCTGTCTCAAAAAAAAAAGGTAAATTCTGAAGATAAAGTTTAATAGCTAGTAAATCAAGATGATTAGTTTTTAAAAAGAATAAAATAAACGCATATCACGGAATGGGAGGAAGTAGTTTGGGAACACCATGAGAACTGGGGAAAACATTTGTTTGCCAAAGAGGTGCTCTGGTTTTGGGATGGGAGAGATTGCAACACTCACTGATGGCTCAAAGAAGGGTAACAGAATGCGGCTCCAGGAATGTGAGATATAATGAAAATACCAGGACATTTCAAACATAGATGCATGATTAGAGAAAGAAATTTGACAATAATTCCTTAGCTAAGAAATGTATCAAGCAGTAATAAATAATAAAAGCACAATATATGGAATCTTCAAAAACAGAAATTTAGATAACTTAAAAGTATCTATGTACCATTGCACCCATATCTCTTAAGAATAACCAAAATTATTGAGCTATTGAAAGGCAAGGCCATGATTGCCATCGATTTAGCCAAAGGAGACAATTCTGAAGTGAGATAAGAAAAACAATGAGCATTTCAATGAGGACAAATAATACAGCAGTGGTTGAAGTAAGAAAAATATTTCGAAAGTGCTTCATGTTATTTGTCTGCTTACATTGTTTGTTGTTTTGTTTTACTGTTGCCCTTTGACTTTTCTCTGTGATATATAAAAATTTAGGAACAGAAATATGTGGTCACTTGAGTCAATGAAAAATTCCATATTGTAGGCCATGCACAGTGGCTCATGCCTGTAATCCTAGCACTTTGGAGGCTGAGGCAGGCAGATCACCAGAGGTCAGGAGTTCGAGACCAGCCTGGCCAACATGGTGAAACCCATCTCTACTAAAAATACAAAAATTAGCTGGGCATGGTGGCGGGTGCTGTAATCCCAGCTAATCGGGAGGCTGAGGCAGGAGAATCACTTGATCCTGGGAGGTGGAAGTTGCAGTGAGCCAAGATCGTACCACTACACTCCAATCTGGGTGAGAGGAGCCAAACTCCATCTCAAAAAAAAAAAAACCACAAAAAACAGAAAAACAAAACTCATATTGTACTAACAGATACAGAATGTGAAGCATCAAGTAAGGTTGCTATTCATCTGGTCTGAACCGCCATTTTATGACTATATTTATGGCCCTGATGGGTTAATGAGCATCTGTCCAGTCCCATGGGCTCCTCTGTTTAAGCATCTGAGTGAGGAGAGGATGGACAGTAGGCTGGACCAGCAGGTTCCATGTCAGCTCAGGGCCCCAAACATCAGATACACGGTTAAACTGAGGGTGCAGACAGCTCCATGAAGAGCCTAAAGTAACCATCTCTGATGAGCTGAGAATGGGGAATTCGTTTCCCAGTTTCCCAACATCCTTGTTAAACTTCCAGGGAGGGCCACCACCTTCTGTCACCCACCCAGATGCCTGTCTGGGAGCCCCTGATCCTCATCAAGTAACACCACACTAATGCAGGACCTAGCCATTCCACCCAGGGCAGCCGTCACCGTGGGATGCACCTGGTCATAGTTACTCAATAGTCTTCTTGGAAGAGGTCCCTGATGTTTCTTCCAGTCCCCCAACCGTAAACTTTGCCAGGAAGCAAGGTAATGCCCTGTGGAACATTTAACTGAACAGTCAGCAAAAGACAATCACACAGGTCAGGTGATGATTCATGCTTTGCAGCTCATTTCTTCCCTTTAGGAAAATCCATGCTGTTTCCCTGAATCCCCTGAAATAAATTGCAAAGGTTTAGAAAGCCTAAAAATAAGTGCTTCTCCAGTCCAGAGCTGTCACTAGAAGCTAACTCCCACATTGGTTTTAATTTCCTGTCCTGTAATGTTTTCTAAATACATGCTACTCTTTGCCACCTCTTTGGAAACTGCCATTAAACCGTGATTTGTGTCTAGTCAAGAAACTGAGGCACAAAATGGTCAAGTAACACTTCCAGAATCACACATATAGTCAGGATGGGATTGGAATCCTAGCACAGGCAGGTCTGCCTCTGCCACTATTTCTTCATGCCACCTTCTTAATAACTTTTAGACCTTGCATGGTGGCTCATGCCTGTAATCCCAGCACTTTGGGAGGCCGAGGCAGGTGGATCACCTGAGGTCGGGTGTTTGAGACCAGCCTGACCAACATGGAAAAAGGCCGTCTCTATTAAAAATATGGAATTAGCCAGGTGTGTGGCGCATGCCTGTAATCCTAGCTACTTGGGAGACTGAGGCAGGAGAATCTCTTGAACCCGGGAGGCGGAGGTTGCCGTGAGTCTAGATTGCACCATTGTACTCCAGCCTGGGCAACAAGAACGAAACTCCGTCTCAAAATTAATTAATTAAATAAATAAATAAAATAACTTTTAACGGTCTCATCCCCTAGTTCTCTAAATTCCTAGAGCATGCCCCTCACTGATGGCCCATGCCACTCAATGCAGCTTCTAATACTCTACTGATCTCGATTCAAATAAATTCCAATAATACTCTAATTTCAAAAAAGAACTTTATTGACTATTTCAAAAATTGTTATTTTATTTCCCAATGAGCTTGTGGGCTTTTTGAAGAGCTGTATTTTAGAATGATCGCTGTGGTCCTGTGGGTAGCGTTAGGGCCCACTTCCTCATGGACAGACAAGACTTGAGCATCGTGGCAGAGTTTGAAGCTGGTCGGGAGTACTGGGTGCATGATTACCCTGCTACACAGCTGGTTCCCAGGGTACAGGGAGTTAAAGAGCTTCCCAAGGGAGCTTGGTCTGCCTGTAGACATGGTTAGTAGATATATTTCTTCATCCAATAAGACTAGGGAGAGAATGCACAAAGAAAGATAAAGGTTTTCCATCAAACTATGAAAACCTTTGCCCCCAATATTGGCAGTAATGTTTTCTTTTAGATACCAATGGAAACATCCCTTTCATGGAACTGCCAACAATTTTCTCAACAAAACATCACGTTGATGGATTACGGATGCAGCTTACATTCTCTACGTCACTTTCCTTTTTGTTTCTTTTTGTTTTCTTTATTTTTATTTCTATTTTTTTTGGGATAGAGTCTTGCTGCATCACCTACGCTGGAATGCAGTGGCATGATATTGGCTCACTACAACCTTCTCCCAGGTTCAAGTGATTCTCCTGCCTCAGCCTCCTGAGTAGCTGGGATTACAGGTGTGTGCCACCAAACCTGGCTAATTTTTATATTTTTAGTAGAGACAGGATTTCGCCGTGTTGGCCAAGCTGGTCTTGAACTCCTGACCTGAAGTGATCTGCCTGCCTCGGCCTCCCAAAGTGCTGGGGTTACAGGCATGAGCCACCACATCTGGCCTCTACTTCACTTTCATTCAGAGCAGATTGTGAGGAATTGCATATTTGGTAGTCTTTTCATTGCTTTTTTTTTTTTTTTTTTAACCTTTTTTTGGTTAGCTTTTTCATTGCTTTTTTATATTCTAAAACTGAATATAAAATTGATTGAATGCAAACACCAATAATGACAATGAGTTACAAACTTGTGGTAATAAATGGCCTGAATTTATGATGGCCCTAAGCTGTAACTCTTCATAGAGTCCTCAGCCCCTCAGTCTCACTCTGGCATATCTCAGTTTCTCTGTTATTCTGCTCCACGAATGATCTCTACAGGGATCATTAGTTCTTACGTAGAGTACTTGATTTTGAAAAAATATGAGGTATCTGTCTTAGTTCCTCACCCAATAACTGATTATTTCCTCTCTCCCAGATCAATAATAACTGATTATTTCCTCTCTCCCTCTCCCTCTCTCCCCACTGTACAGGCTCAGTAATGTTCTCGTTCTCCATATCTCTTAGTCTTTAATACAAATAGAAACTTTATACAAAGTTTATTCTTCCAGCAGGTAGAGCACAACATTTTCAATCAGGAAAACTGGGTTTCAGTGGCAGCTTGCCAGATTAACCAACCAGTGAACTTGGCCAAGTTACTTTACATCTCTGAGTCTTAATTTTCTTATTTATAGAATAAAGATCAAAAATATATTCCTAAGAATGCTTAGCCCCAATGATGTAAAGATCTTTAAAATTATAAAGTGATATACAAATAGAATGGATCAATATTTTGATTTTGTGTTTCTTCCACAGATTCCCTAGAAGCAACAAAAAAGTAGTGAGTTCCTGGATTAGATACTGCATAGGGTGCTATGGATGTGAAAACGTGTCTCCTTTTCTTGTCTTCTCTTTCACATGAACTACCTTGACTGCTGATTTAATCTTCTCAGATTATATCATTTTTGTACGCTATTTCAAATCTTTGGTAGATCAGAATAATACATTATTTAATAAATTAATAATTAATACAAGAAAATAAAATAATTAATGGTACAAGGCACAATACCTGCTCAAAAGGAATGTATATCCTAACAAGAGGACATGACAATATTTTTAAAGACGATTTCACAACATCAGGGATATTCTGAAAGCCCTGAATGAGTGATGGAGATGGTACAACTTCAGGATAGATGGGAGAGATCGCCGGAAGACGCGAAGTGGGAAAAGGCTTCGGAGAGCAGGTAGTGTTCCCGTGAGGTCTTGAAACCAACGAAGATTGAAGAGAGCCTTTCGCCCCAGGGAAGGAGGTGAACAAAGATTCAAGCACAGAGACAGGTCAAGGGTGTTCAGGAGGAAGTAAGGCAGCCTGGAGTTGAGAGAAAGGACACTGAAGTACAAGACAGAAAAATGACTTTTCAGAGGCTGAAAATGTAACCAAATGTATAGGCTACCGGCTCTTGTCCACCACCACTTCCGCATTTGCACAATCTGAGAATCCTGTACAATCCATGAGGCTCAGGAACAAGCCACTTGGGTGGGAGTCAGCAGGCCTGGGTGTCCTTACCAGCTCTGCAAGTCACAAACATCTCTGAGCTTCATCGTGTTTTCCAGAAGAGCAGTTCTCCACATCCATATTGCAACACACTGGAATGTTTAACAAGTCGTTTGTTACTATTGTGAAATTGTTAAAGTAGGTGAATATTTTAATTAGAAATCACTTGTTTCAAAATTTCTTGAGAGGAATGAGAGGAATGGAAAAGGCAGTGTGTAAGTCCATAAGAGGGGGTGACCTATGTCACAGCACCAATAATGTTGTTCCAACATACAGGGAATGAGGAGAGACCAGTGTCCTAAAACCTAGAGGCGTGGTTCTATATTTCAAAGTGCCCCATAACAACAAAATAATAACACAACTAGGTCTGGACGGTGCCTACGAAGGCGGAAAATCTGAAGATAGACTTGCCTCTGGAGAGTATGTAGCCAGTACTCAGGCACTGCGTAGCTCCTTATGGAAGAAGGAAGGAGCAAGAGGCTGTCATTAGTTCAGAGCCAGCTTGTCTTGGGATCTCAGACGTGGAGGGCTGGTGCGGTTCTGATGCCCTCACAGCCAGGATCGACTGGGTTTGCAGCTTTCCATTCTCTTTTCTGTTCTAATTCTGGAGGTAGAACTTGATGCCTCCTTTGAGTCCTCTGCTCCTGGTTCCTCTATTCCCATTTCCTATTCCCAATGGATCCTGGGAAACACATGAATCACACTTCAAATGATGTTTGACATTATTGCAAAGGGCCCACTCTAGAGAGTACTTTTTATTATGTGAAACATCTTATTTGTGATACACAGAGCACTTGTGTTTAAGCTGCTGCCTGTTTATATTTGTGTATGCAGTATTAGTTTTCTTTGAGAGGGGGCCACTTAGGACATTTCTGTTGCTGAGTACCCATTACATTGCGAAAGATCCCCCTAAGGCTAGCTGATTGTTCAGTTTTTCCTGATTTTCTGTCTTACTGCTAGTGCCAACTGCATCTGGGCATAAACCAGACCCTGGCTCACCAAAGACTGGCCATGGTCTCTTCCTCTTACCCATCTATTCTAACGTACCTTCAGTCACCCAGAGCCCATAGAATGCCATCAACAATAGTACACCTTACACAGGAAGAAAGATGAGACTTTCTAGTTGGCTAGAAAGAATGCAAGTGTGAACATTCTACAGTGAGGAAAACAAAAACCAAAATAGAAAAACACCAAAAACTTGGAATATTCCTCTTGGTTTTCCTTGAGCTGATAGAGTGGGCTCTTTAAGGATGAGACTCTTTACACAATACATCAGGTCATGAGTTCTCAGCGGGGGACACATTGACAAAGGAAGACATCATTTTCCTCCAGCAGATTCAGGGACGAAGGGATCTGTTCCGTTATTGATGCAATGCTGAGTCACTTAGCAGCTGACTCCTTAGCAGCCATTAGCCGGCCCACAGTCAACAGAAAATGAGCACAATTGTGCAATCTTTACAGAAGAGAATTTACAAATTAGGGTTGGCAACCGAACTGACAGATCTGGGACTGTTATCAAACAGAGGAGACTTTCTGCCTGCTGACTATTTTGGAGACTTGCACCCGGCAACATGAACACCCAGGAAGCTGTTGCACACTATAGACAGGTCAAACAAGACTCCTTTAAACTGATGTTTTTCTGTGTCTCTCTGTTTGCTCCTTGTATGAGATTATGCCATTACATTCATGCACTAAGCAGACAGATCATACTATTAGTTCTGATTTCACTTGGCTCCTTAAACACCATACAGTTTAGTAACGGAGCTGTTTTAATAATATTGGCTCTTTGTGTCATGCCAAGGCACAGGTGTCACTAGGGGACACAGGGCTGGAAACTTAGCTGAGCGTGAATAGCCCAGAAGGATAAGACTGGGATGTCTTCTAAATAGGAAGAGGAAAACGACTACCGTGAAGCCAGACAAGGAAATAGGAAGTGTTAGCCAGGCTTTCAGCAGTGGGAAGTGCTACCCTGGAATCTTTCTCACTCTGGTGGCCAAATTTACTTGATTTCTACCTTTCATTCAACCTGGTGCCCCTATGGTGGGCTTCACTATGATTTATTCAGTGAGACCTCTGGCCAGTCCTGCCTTTACCTTGGTACCCCACTCTCTCAAGGTCAGCTTTCCCTGACTGGTCACTAGCTCTCTGAAGCTCCAACCTGGTAGGTGACTGGGCACCTGTCTGAACCTCAGGTCTCTTTTTTTTTTTTTTTTTTTTTTTTGGTGAGACAGAGTTTTGCTCTTGTCGCCCAGGCTGGAGTACAATGGCGTGATCTCGGCTCACTGCAACCTCTGCCTCCCGGGTTCAAGCAATTCTACTGCCTCAGCCTCCTGAGTAGCTGGGATTACAGGCATGCATCACCATGCCTGGCTAATTTTGTATTTTTAGTAGAGACAGGGTTTCTCCATGTTGGTCAGGCTGGTCTCGAACTCCTGACCTCAAGTGATCACCTGCCTCGGCCTCCCAAAGTGCTGAGATTACAGGAGTGAGCCACAACCTCACGTCTTTAAGGTCAGATGCTCCTGACAAGTTAGTCTTACCAAGAGAAGATGTTCTGCCAGGTAGCACTGGCTCCCTGTTATGAACACTAGTTTCTTCTGCCATTTACTGGCTGGCTGCACACCTTTGGGCAAATGACTTAAATCCCTAAGTGTCTAATCCTCCATCAGTTACATGGGAATACCACTGCAGTTCATTTAGCTCCACAAGAGTTCATTTACTCAGCAAATATTCATTGATCACCTCTGACAAGCCTGACTCTGTGCTAGGCACTAGGGACACAGTGGCAAACTGTAAACTATGTAGATAAGGTTCTTTCTCACATGGAAGGAAACTTACATGTTACCTAGGGTAGGAATGGGCAGGAGGAGACAAAATAACAAAGCAAACAAATTTACCTAGTAATATTAGATAGTAACACATGCTAAAAAACTAAGGAACAAAGATACAGAATACGATGATTTGATAAAGAGTGACCAGGGTGGAGGTGACGGGATTTAGACAGGGAGGTCGCATTTGATATGAAGCAATGCGAAGATGCATTGTGAAGATATGAAGCATGGATATGAAGACCGCTTTGTGAAGATATGGAAGTGCAGCAATCCAGGTAGCAGAAAGAGCAGGAGCCAAGGTCCTTAAGCAGGAATTAGCTTGAGTATTTCTGAGGACACGTACGGGGGTGTTGGACTCAGGAAGGTAGGTGATCCAGTGGGTGGTAGCAGATGAGCTTATCTGACAGGCAGAGCCAGCCGTGTGGGACATTGGAAACCACAGAAGGAGCCTAAATCTTAGTCTATATTCAGTGGTGACTCTGGGAGGAATTTTCCACAGGGAAGTGGCATCATCTGCCTTGCATTTTAAAAGATCATCCTGTCTGCTTTATAGGGTGGGGATTATAGGAAGAAGTGAGCGTAAAAAGAACAGTTAATAGAGTATGCATAGCCCAGGTAGGAAATTCTGGTGGCTTGGCTTGGACTAGAATAGTTTCGGAGATAAGGAGGAGTTGACGCAGCAGGGATTCTTCTTGGAGATAAAGCCAGCAGGCTTGCTGATGGATTGGATGTGAGTGGATGGGAAGGAAAGGAATTCAGGATGATGCCTAGATTTCTGGCGAGGTGTCTGGGTGGATGATGGTAACTTTAAGTGAGATAAGGGAGACCAAGTCAGGGCTATTAGGGGAGGAAGGTCAGTGGCAGTCAGACTCTCCCTGGGGCCAGGTTACTTTGTCATTCTTCTTAGCCGAGTGAGGTTGTCAGATTAGCAGTTGAATCTACTCTACGTTTACAGCTCAGTGGAAAAATCAGAGATGGAATTTTTTTTTTTTTTTTTTTTTGAGACACTCTTGTTGCCTAGGCAGGAGTGCAATGGCGCAATCTCAGCTCACTGCAACCTCCGCCTCCCGGGTTCAAGTGATTCTCCTGCCTCAGCCTCCTGAGTAGCTGGGATTACAGGCATGCACCACCATGTCCGGCTAATTTTGTATTTTTAGTAGAGACAGGGTTTCTCTATGTTGGTCAGGCTGGTCTCGAACTCCCGACCTCAGATGATACACCTGCCTCGACCTCCCAAAGTGCTGGGTTTACAGGCGTGAGCCACAGCACCTGGCCAGATGGAAGTATTTAAGTACGTAGATTGTTTAGGGCTCAGCTCTAAACAATCATATCATCATTCATTCATTGAACAGGTCCTGTTCTAGGCACTGGGGTTACAGTAGTAAACATAACAGATGAAAAGCCCTGCCCTCATGGAGCTGACATTCTAGCAGGAGGAGAGGGACAACAAACAAATATGTGAATGAAATGTATGTTAGGGAAAAAAAGAGCAGGAATTATGGAGACAGGGATGCAGGTTGAAGATAGAGGACCAGATTTAAATTCAGTGGTTAGGGAAGGCATGTTTGAAAAGCAAAAGAGCTGAGTGAGGTGAGGGAGAGAGTATGTGGTTACCTGGGGAACTATGTTTCAGGAGGAGCGCAGGCAGATGTGGAGAGGGAACAGGTGTGGGAGTGCAGGCAGGTGTGAGTTCTCTCAATCCCAGCCCTTCCCAGTCCTGTGTGGGTTGTCCATCAAAGCTATTATTGCTCTCACCACCTCTATCAGCCAGTGGTTGAAGGGGTAGTCTGTGAGTGTCGCCAAGTCCACTGGTTCCTCTGCATTGAATGGACTCACTCGCTAACTGATGGTGGGCTGCACCACCCGGGACACTTGCCCTCAGCAGGCGGCTTCTCCACCAAGCCTGCAGGTGTGAAGAGGAAATCCCACAGCCCAGGGATGGGCACCACATGGAACTCACAGGAAAGGGCTCTGCATGTGCTCACTGATACTGCAGCCCCAGAGGGTAGGATTCCTCCAGAAAAGAAGTGATCAAACAAACAACATGTTCCCTAAATCTTTGGTTTGGGCTTAAGCTTTTCCCTGCTCTTTGTGTCTGTCCTCCATTCCTGACACTATAGCTGGGATGCCTGCCTTTGTAACCAAGCCTGGCTCGGGCAGAAGCACATCTTCTGAGCATCAAAAAAAAGATGCACATCTTTTTTTTTTTTTTTTTTTTTTTTTTGAGACAGAGTTTCACTCTTGTTGCCCAGCCTAGAGTGCAATGGCGTGATCTCAGCTCACTGCGACCTCCGCCTCCCAGGTTCAAGCGATTCTCTTGCCTCAGCCTCCTGAGTAGCTGGGATTACAGGCATGAACCACCACGCCCGGTTAATTTCATATTTTTAGTAGAGACAGGGTTTCTCTATGTTGGTCAGGCTGGTCTCGAACTCCCGACCTCAGGTGATCCACCTGCTTCGGGATCACTTCTGGGACTTCATCTCCTGGCTGATCCAGCCACCATACTAGCCCCTGCCCAAGGCCCTGAGTTCATGGCTGCCATTTCCTCCTGTTTCTATGGGCAGCCTCGACTTACCAGCAGGTTTTGGAGCCAATTGGCCTAGGTTTGTTTCCTGGCCCTTATCAGCCATGTGACCTTGAATCAGTCAATTTCTTTCTTTCTTTTTTTTTTTTTTTTTTTTTGAGACGGAGTCTCACTCTGTCGCCCAGGCTGGAGTGCAGTGGTGTGATCTCTGCTCACTGCAAACTCCACCTCCTGGGCTCAAGCAATTCTCTTGCCTCAGCCTCCTGAGTAGCTGGGATTACAGATGCTCACCACCACGCCCGGCTAATTTTTGTATTTTTACTAGAGACAGAGTTTCACCATGTTGGCCAGGCTGGTTTCAAACTCCTAACCTCAGATGATCCACCCGCCTAGGACTCCCAAAGTGCTGGGGTTACAGGCATGAGCCACAGCGCCCAGCCAGTCAACTTCATGAGGGCTGTATTTCTTTATCTATAAAATGGAGATAATAGCCCCATCAATGTTTTTGTAAGACATAAATGTGTTACTACATCTGCAATTATTAGTCCTGTGCTCGCCATGCATTTGGTGTTCCAAATAAAATGTATTATTATTGGCTAGTTATCATCTGCCTTTTAAATAGATATAAATAAATATTGTAAAGTACAGCCTATGACAGCAACAGTAGACGTCTGCCCCGGTTGTGTTTAGGCAACGTGCTGGCTTCTAAAAATTGCTAATCATATATTTTATTTAATGAACATATCCCAAATATTTTCAGTTCAATGTGAACAATATAAAAATGAATGAGACATTTTACATTTTTTTATTATGGTAAAATATATACAACATAAAATGTACTATCTTAACCATTTTTATGTGTACAGTTAAGTGGGATTAAGTTGATTCACACTGATGTGCAACCATCACCACCACCCATCCACAGAATAGTTTTCATCTTGCCCCAAGATATTAAACGCTTTGCCAGTTTGTGTGTTATCCTTGCACAGGGCCCATGCTAATTTCCTCTGTGTCATTCCAATTTTCAGTATCACTTCCAATATTACTTGTTACCCACACAAACACAGCACCCTGGCCTTTGAAAGAGGTTCGCCGATGGTCTGAAAGTGATTGACAAGGGTTAAAGAACCTGTCTTATAGAGTAAGTTTCCTTTAAACCTCATGCAATTTTGCCCGCTAAAAATGCCTCAGAAACTCTGACTGGGGGTTCTGTGGACACACAACTTACTGTGACATCTATAGCTTGAACATTTTCATTTTTCACTCAACCAGAATTAACTTAAGGTGTGTCGTCACCAATGTGCTTTCTCAGAGGGTCTATTGCTGACTAATTGAAGGCATTGTGTTAGTAAATTCTTCTCAAACAAATATATTCTTTCCACAGATCTTACATCTGAGTCCTTTATGGAGGCAGTGTTAACTTTCTACTGTAAACATTTGTTATTCAACTCCAGATCAGATACAAAATGGGTATCGAGATGAAGTGCAGAAATACTTTTTTTTTCTTTCTGTTCCACATGACTTTTTAAGACTCGGCGCAGGATAGAAAAGAATGCCTGAGTCAGGATTCAGGAATTAACTATCACCCACAGGCTCACTTCTAGGTAGATGGAGAAGTGCATAGCCCCACGTCCCCTTGAGGGTAGGTGTGGCCATGTGGCTTGCTTGCCCAGTGGAATACGGACTACAGTTTCCTTGCCCCAGTCAACTCTGAAACTGTGTGTGACGCTAGTGGTGTCATAAAATGATGGATCTCCCATCAGCCTGGGACCCGTAACAATTACAAAGAGCAGAGGCCCCTCCTGCCCAGTGGGAGGCGTGTAATACGGCAGCAATAAAGTTTTGAGTCTTTAAACCCCTGAGATTTCGGGATTTTTCATTACAACAGCATAATCAACCTTATCCTGGCTAATATAGGAGCTAAGTAATAAATGCAAAAAAATCACTAAATCATGAAAGGCCTTCCTCTTTTCCCTGCCCATCACCTGCCCACCAACACTCTTCTCTGACCACCACTATAAACAATAGAGCAAATTCTGAAAGAAAACTTCCCTTGGTCATAATTTTAACATGGCTAGGTTTTTTTTTTTTAAATTTTTTAAAATTTTTATTTTTGAGATGGAGCCTCACCGTATTGCCCAGGCTGGAGTACAATGGCATGATCTCAGCCCACCACAACCTCTGCCTCCCAGGTTCAAGCTATTCTCCTGCCTCAGCCTCCCAAGTAGCTGGGATTACAGGCACACGCCACCATGCCTGGCTAATTTTTAGTAGAGATAGGGTTTCACTATATTGGTCAGGCTGGTCTCGATCTCCTGATCTCATGATCCACTTGCCTCAGCCTCCCAAAGTGCTGGGATTACAGGCCTGAGCCACTGTGCTTGGCAGCTTAGCTCTTTTATGTTGTCGTTTTTCCAGCTCAGGTTTGGTGATGTAATGGAGCCTTAAAATCTGACCATTTTCAGGCCGGGCGCAGTGGCTCATGCCTGTAATCCCAGCACTTTGGGAGGCCGAGGTGGGCGGATCATGAGGTCAGCAGATAGAGACCATCCTGGCTAACACAGTGAAACCCCATCTCTACTAAAAATACAAAAAATTAGCCGGGCAAGGTGACGGGCACCTGTAGTCCCAGCTACTCTGGAGGCTGAGGCAGGAGAATGGTGTGAACCCAGGAGGCGGAGCTTGCAGGGAGCCGAGATAGCGCCACTGCACTCCAGCCCGGGTGACAGAGCGAGACTCTGTCTCAAAAAAAAAAAAAAAAAAAAAAAAAAAAATCTGACCATTTTGAAGTTTCAGTCCTCTAAGGTAACATGGTTATTAGTGGGTATTGGTGCTGGGCGTATCTGTCTTTCAATCATCTTCATGACATGTTCATCCATTTTCACTTGACAGACATATTGGGGCTGAAAGCGAGGTTCTTTATTTTTTTTCAAGTTAGAGAAAATATGCTCCCACGTGAGTGAATTCTCTTTCTAATCTGAAACTCCAAGCTAGACACCTTCCAAAGGTGAAACTGTGACAGAGCGTAATCACTGGGATTCCATTCATTTGCTGCTGCCTCACTTTCAGAAAAGTGGGAAGGAGGCTGATCCTAATTTGGTACCTACAGCACACAGGCACTATGCATATTATTTAGAGTAGCTTTCAATGCAATCTCCTGAAAGATTGGTTCTTAACTTTTCGCAAACTTCTTTGAGAATGTGTTGAAAACCACTGAGCCTCTCTTCAGAAATCAACACACAAAAAGTTTGCATTCAACGTAAGGACGTTTGCAGGGGTCATGAACCCCAGCTGGGCTCCCTTCAGATGCATTTCTGCCTGCTCTAGAGAGATGTCATATGGCGGAGAAGCATAATGTAAGGAAATCACACAATTTAAAAACCTGAGTCCCACTTATCAGACACCTGCTAGCTGCAGAATCTGAGCAAGTCACCTGACATCTCTGAGCCCCATCTCCTTTTAATACGGAGTGATCTATCCTGAGCCTGCTCTGTGCTGCATGGTGTGTTAGACGGGGGAATGGAGCTACAGTGATGCTTAAGACCCACTGCCTGCCCTGAGAAAGCTCACAGGCGAGTACTCTAAGGGAGACAGAATAATACACATCAATAGAGGAGAAGCAACCCCCGACCTCTCGCCTATACTAACCCCACCGAGAGCCAGCTTCCAGGACACAGACTGGGTCCCATCTGCCACGGGGTGGGGCTGCAGGTTTTATAAGGTTCCATTTGGGCATGCCTGTCTGATTCCTCCTGCTTCGGCACTTCAGCTGTGGACACACCCAATTCTGCTCTCTCCCTCCAGCTGGCTTGAGAGAAAGGCAGAGCCTGCCCCACTAGAATGGCGCCGCTGGCTCTCTTTTCTCTTTTTCACAAATGAACAGGCTTTTCATTTGGGGTTCAATACTACATTTATGTTTAGGGATCCACAGAGGCTCCATTTAGGCCCAGAGGCTCATCCCAGTGCTGCAGTCTGTAAGGAACTTGGCTGAATATAAAGTGAGCCTTTGGTTTCTCACCCATTATCACTCATTTGTACATCTCCCTCAGGGAATCAGGAGGGAGGGAGTGAGCTTGGCAGATGAAAGGTCAGGTCTTCCTGAGTCCTCTGAAATAGGGGCAATGCCCAAACCCCACGTGAACACTTTAGAAAGAGTAGCCAGGGCACAGTCTGATCAGTGCTCTGGGGGCAACATGAGCTGTGTGCTCTGGAGGCAGAGAGGAGGAGCAGCTTATTGTAGGGTAATGATGCCACCTGGCTGACCTCTCAGCTGTGAAGAGGGCATTAAATGAATTGCACACGGGCGCTTTGCAGATTGTCTGGATGAAAGCAAGATGCTACAGTCATTCGCCAGTGTGGACATCAGCCCCTCAGTTTATCTCAAGGGGAATGGGGCTGGCTGGAGTATCTACTCCCTTCCTTTCCTGACTCCCCGCTCCCCAGGCCCACCCCTACCCCCACTCAAGATGATTGTTCTTTAGTCAAGGGGAATGAATGTCTTCCAACACGATATGCTTTCCAAACCCTTTGAGCTTGTGCTTCTCTTCTTTCTTTTCTTTTGGGAAATAAGATTCTGGGTCAGAAGTCTTCTAAATTTAAAGAAAGTACTTAGAGAAGAACATCTTCTTTCTCTGCTAAGGCAAAAGCAAGCCTGAACCCCCATGCTAATGAATCGGCAATGCTAGGGCATATTCGGAAGCTGCCCAGAAGAAGTGGGTGGAAAAGAAGGTCTGATTTAACTGAGAGTAAATTGTGCTCAAGGGATATGTAATCTCTCCAAGGCAATGTGTCACTCAACTGCAAGCTTTCCTCATTTTCTCCCACTAATTCATCTGCTTTCTTACTTAGATTCTATGGGCTAAGTCACATGGCATTGAAGAAAGTCACATTACATCACAAGCGTGGACACACCTCCCCAGCTGGGGCAATCTGGCTGTCCCTACTTAGTCCACAGAGATGAAGACACAAACAAGCTCCTCCTCTCTTCTGTTTATCTTCAAAATGGCTCCTGTAGATGTCCAAACCTGTAACTTCTCAAATCTGGAGCTTCATCATTGACATGCTTTGCTTTCAACTCTATAAAGTTTTCCTGTGCCCTAAGGAACAGGAGCCCTGTTTGTTCATGTGCCAGTTTGGAGAGCCAGGACTTAACTACAAATAATTGAGCACATGTGCAGGAGTCTGCATGTGGAACCTTGAGCCTTCCCAGCTGAGCTTCTAACTGACTCCCACAGCACCTCTCAGTCTTGCTTCTGGCAGGGAAGCCCCAGGCTTGGGATCCAGCTATGTGGCACTGGACCCAGCCCAGAGCTATAGCCCAGGCTGGAAGAGAAACAGCTCGATGTTTTCATCTTATTCTGCAAAACAAGACGAAGCCTTCTTCTATCCTTTTACAATGAGATAAGAAGACTAGAATTTATATCAGTTTGCAAGTTAATCGTCCAGAATGTAAAGAGATGCAATCTGTGTAATTAATTTGCATTTCTGATAGCAGAACAGAAATTCAGTGACTACCAGTGTAACTTAGGAGAGTAAGAATTGTCTCATGTGAAAAATGGTTAGGACCAAGTGCCATCTTGGCTTAGCTAAGATCTGATGACAAGCCAAGATCCTACCTCTGTTATATTAACATAGTATTTATTCATTCATTCAATCAAAATCTTAGCACCTACTTGTATATGCCAAGCTGGGCACAAGATAGTGAATAAGAGATAACTCCTGCCCTCGTGAAATTCAGTCTGGTGCAAGGTATAGACAGGTGAATAGAAATCAAAGTATAGTGTAACAAAAGTTAAATGTTGGCCAGTTAACAAAAGAACAGCAATTTTTAGCCAGAGGAAATGACACAACCTTTTTTACAAAATATAAGGAACTAAGGCTGGGCCCGGTGGCTCATGCCTGTTATCCCAGCACTTTGTGAGACTGAGGCGGGCAGATCATGAGGTCCAGAGATCGAGACCATCCTAGCCAACATGGTGAAAACCCATCTCTACTAAAAAACACAAAAATTAGTAGGGCATGGTGGCGCGGGTCTGTAGTCCAGTTACTTGGGAGGCTGAGGCAGGACAATCACTTGAACCTGGGAGGCAGAGGTTGCAGTGAGCCAAGATCATGCCACTGCACTCCAGCCTGGCGACAGAGCGAGACTCTGTCTCAAAAAAAAAAAAAAAAAAAAGTAAGAAACTCCAAGGCAAAGAATCCGTAGAATGTCCTTAAACTTCATGAGGTTAAATGTCGGTCGCTATACACATATGACTTATGGTTATCTACTTTTATGAATTATGTAAGTATTTATTAAGAAAGTTGTAAAAACAATTAAACAATTTTAAAAAAACAGATGCCCGAACAGATTTTGGAGGTTCAGAGTGGCACTCTGTTTTATGCTAGCGAAGGCAGGAAACTGCCCCTGATCCCTTTGCAGGTGGGAACTGCAGTGTGGGCGTGAGAACTAGCCAGGCGCTTCGGCGCTAGCAGAGGTGAAGTCCACTCACTTGCACGCACTGAGCTCAACCCCAACAGGAGGGACCACGCAGGTAAACAGACACAGGAGCCGGGGTGAGTGCTTTTGGGCGCTGGTAGAAACAAACTCTATACCAGCCCCATGGCAGCATCTGGGGGGTGTCTGCGACCCCTTAAGCCCCAGAGGAAGTGTTACAGTCAGTGCTCTTTTAGCCTTGCCACCTGCAGATGGCTTAAGTATTAACAGCTCAGTGGAGGGTCTGTGTGACAGCCTTTTGCACCCACACTTGTGGCTCCGAGCTCTTGTTCAGCATCCTGGAAAAACAAGGTCGCATGAATGAGTTGAAGATGGTAAATGTGGGAGATTTTTATTGCCAATGAAAGTGGCTCTCTGTAGGATAGGGAGTTGAAAAGGGGACATAGCAGGAAGGTAATCTTCTCCCAGAGTCCAGCTGTCCTTGGTCGGACTCCTCTCTGAAGCTGCACCATCAAGCTGTCCTTCTGAAGTCAAGCTCTCCTCTCCAATGTTCAACATAGTCTCCAATGTCCGGTTGCTCTCCTCTGCTCCCTCTGCCAGTGGAGCCTTGGGTTTTCATGGGCACAGGATCGGGGATGGGGTGGGGCGGGCCATGGGTGGTTTTGGAAAAGGCAACATTCAAGCAGAAAAACAGGGATGTCTGTTCTCACTTTGGGCTGAGGTTCCAGGCTTGAGGGTGGGGACCTTGCCCGGGACTCGCCCTCTTCCACCCAGAATTCCCCTGCCTCCTGTCCCTATCGCTGGTGACATCATCTCCCTTTTATTTGACACTATCAGCAATCCCACCGAATCTAGGCATCATTAACCAAGGTTGTGTAAGGACATGCTGTTGACTTGTGCGAGGAGTAGCAGAAGTGGAGCCACAATTTGCAGAAGCCCACTGCCGAGTCGAGTCATCCAGACACCCCGAGTTGGTTTGTATGATCATATCTTTGCTCTGGGCGGGGGGAACCAGGTGAACGCCTCCCAGGCAAAGTGCTCTCCTCTCTGTCTTAATGATGCCATGAGCAAAGCTCTGCCCATGTATCCTGGTGCCTTGACTATCAGAAATTGAAATCACCTGCAACGTGAACCAAGCCCCCTCAGCCTTCTTTAGCCAGAGGAAGGGTTTCCTTCTGCAGTCCATTTCCCGGTGTTCTCCTTAAGGCCCCTGATCACTGGGCGATGTGGCCATTGCCTCATGTGAGTTTTCATATTTTCTTAGACAAAAGATGCTTCTGTGATCTGCAAGCTGTTCTGCAGGTCCTGCTCTCTCTCCTGCATTCTTTTTTCCCTTTGTTAGGTTACGCTCAAGTGTTTCTGCAGCTCTCTTAAACTTTCTACTAACAAAACACTGGCCTCATTTCTATTAGCTTGTCCTTAGGGCACCTCTGGGAGGCATCTCAGTTGCTCCTTATGCAACACAAGTAACCGGCCTCACAACTCAAACTTGGCTGTAGGCAGATGACTCTACTAAATGCTAACATGGGGCAAGAGAGAACAAAAAACTGATTTTTTTTTCTCTTCAAGGACTTTGAATCTAGTCAAGGACACCAAACATTTATGGATTTACAAAGAAACAACTTTGTCTCATAAACAAGAAATAGTCTTCTCTGCTTCTAGAGCCCTTTGTCCATGAGGCCATGGTAGCAATATTTTTATTCTATTGGATGCTTTGCCCCTTTGTTTTTCTACGAAGATGAGCCCCATGAGGGTAGAACTTTTCGACTTCTCATTCCCAGTGCTGTGAAAGAAAATAGAATCTCAGGACCCCACACTCACTATGCCAAAGGGAAAGTTACGGTTGGGAACTGAGTCACCAATCCTGCCTTCCTTTTGTTCTGGAGCAGATAGCTGTAATTCCACAACCCATGTCATAGGCTCATTTCCTGTACTCCCTCTTTTCTCATGTCTATAATACTTTATTTTAAATAAAATGTAGATTTACTGAGCATGAGACAAGTCATCATTGACTTTTTCATCTACACTCTCTTTTCACATGTAAAATGTAGTTTACTAAGGCTCATCAGAGCCTCACTAGAATGTAACCACCTACCTCACTGCCTACTCACTCTCCTCTTTTTTCCCCTCCTGCTTCCTCTTTCCTCTTTAAATACAGAAGTTCCTGAAACCCTTTTGGAAAAATCACAGGTCACAGATGTCCCTGCAACTGGTGTATTTTCCCAAGCATGTCCTCGACCTTGACAGAATAAACTTCTATGGATTGACACCTGCCTCAATCACTTTTTGGTTGACAGTGCCCATCATGGTGCCTCTTACATGGGTATTCTATAAGTATTTGTTGGATACTAAATTTGTCGAGAGGTAAAGTGGCTGAATCAACTTCTTTACATTGACTGCCCTTGGGCAGGAATAGTTTTCACCCAGTTACTTAACTGTTCAGAAATCGGTTGCACACTGTTGATGAGAAACAGAAGCTTGGGATGTTCATGTCAGCCAACATTTCCTCATTCACCAGGAAGTATCACTTGAACGAGGTTCAAGGTAGCAGAATGGCAAGGACAGTTCTATTCAGCAACCATTCGGTGGCGTATATAATATATGTGTGTGCATGTGTATTTATAGACCTATATACAGATTTATATGTATGTGTATACATATATTTATTCACACATTTACACATGTATAATATGACTTCAGGAAATACCAAGACAACCTCTAATAAAAATATGTGTTCCTATTACATCCCCCTAGTCAAGGGATGAATGTGGCAGAAGGGGCTTATGAGGAAAAGAAGGGCTCCTACAATGTGTTAGGAAGTGGGTGTTCAGAAGCAGGAATGTCAATCTAGGAAAGGGGACCAGGGATGAAGGGATTCCAGGGTAGAGCGCAATGAGGGTTGCTAGTGATCCTGTATATTTAGAAGACCTGGGAATAAGAGGGTCTGAGAGGCTTACCCATGGGCAGCTGAGAGGGACTGGGGTCTGCAGTCATCCACCACTCGCTGCAGCTGTGGGGTGAGAACCGCTGATCCCCATCCAGGCAGAGCTTCTGGCAGAAAGTGTGCAGAGTCATCCGATGCACGTGCTTGGGATTTGAAACATCTCAATTCAAATTCTAGCTCTGTCATCAGTCAACTTGGGAAAAAATTATTTCACTTCTCTCAGGGCTTTTTCTTCATTTCTAAAATGAAGCTGCTATTCGACCTTGTAAGTTGTTGAGCAAATTAAATAACAGAAAACACTCAATATGGTGCCTGCCACATGGAAAGAAAGTAATACACAGCAAGTCTCATTAAAAGTTATTATTGGATGGGCATGGTAGCGCACACCTCTAATCTCATCACTTTGGGAAGCCAAGGTGGGAGGATCGCTCGAAGTCAGGAGTTCAAGATCAGCCTGGGCAACATGGCAAGACCCTGATCTCTAAAAAAATTTTTTTAAATAAGGCATGATGGCTCATCCCTATAATCCCAGCTACTTGGGAGGCTGAGGCAGGAAGATCACTTGAGCCCAGGAGGGTGAGGCTGTAGTGAGCTGTGATCATACCACTGCACTCCAGCCTGGGCAACAGAGAGAAACCCTGACTCAAAAAAAAAAAAAAAAAAGAAAAGAAAAAGAAAGAAAGAAAAGAAAAGAAAAAAAGCCAATATTGCAGGGAGAGGCAGGTCATCTGGAGATGGCTAGGTTCTCATGGTAAAGTGCTGGGATGGGGCTAGACTTTAACCAGACAAGAAATTTCAGGAGACATTTTATCCTTATAAGTATTCAAAGGCTTCTGGGAAGGAAAACATTGTGAACATCATTAGACAGTTATGCCTTGGTTAGAAATAATTTTTTCTGAAAGCTGGTTTTGATTAAGAAAGGGAGAAGTGAGAAAGGATATGGACAATTGACTGGGGGGAGAGAGATTGTGGGAGGAATTTCTGAGCTACAAGACATAGAAGGCTTGTCCGAGAAAAGCATGCCGAAAAGAAACTCCTTCTGCTTCTCCACTTTGCTGCCGAGTAGACGGGGGCCGGCCCTCCTTTGGTAGCTGAGTGTCACTTCCTCACCTCCCCCACTCCATTCTGCCCTGAGTGGAAGTGACCAAAATGTGCCATTTCCTGCGGCAGGGCGTGCTACATCAATTCCTCATCGGGCAGTTAAAGCCTATCTCCTCTTTGTTTTTCTAATACCCAGATGTTATTCAGAATACTTCTGTTCTCCTCAATTCTCTTTTCCCATGTTGGAATTAGGACTGAACAGATGCATTTAAGCCAACTTGATTTTCTGTCAATTTGGGAGTCAAATCTTGCGAGTTTTTTTTTAAGAGACTGTGGTGAAAAAAACCGAAAATACTCAAAAGAGCATTATTCTTGGGATGCTTCTGATGTATCTGGAGCCAGAAAATTAAAGACATTTATAAAAGGCAGATTTCTGCCAAAACAAAAAACAAAAAAACAATTTTATCTTCCTCTTACCTGAAAGCCAGATTGTGTTTAGAATGTGCAAATTGGAAGCAGATTGAATAAGTGCTGCTGCTCAGGGTTTGGGCCTTTTGAATGTGAAAAAAACCCTAACTATGAACCAATCGATTTGTCTGCTCTTAGGAGGCTTATCTGTCATGAGCTATTATCTTATACTGTAGTAATAAACACGCCTTGCCTACTGAAGAGAGGTGTGGAGTTCCATAAACTTCTAAGAGGATATTCTCAAGGGCAACAGTTCCCAACATACATCCTAAGAGGAACTAGTTCCCTGGGATGGTAATGCACTATCTTGTGCTAACCAAGCTTGGAAAATACCAGATTATACAAAATAAACTCAATTTCTTTTCCTCAGGAATGTTCAGCCTTCAATATAAACCTAATATACATATTTAATATCCATTCATTGAGATTTTCCTAGAGTGAAGAGTCAATGTTTAGCATTTTCCAAACAAATTCGACAATAGACTCCTGTTTCTGAGAGTGGTTTTGAGAGACTCGCGTTCCGTGGACCACATGTTGAGAAATACTGCACAAAAGTCATTAGTCTACTGATGGTTAGTGTGTGGTTAGCTATTTAAAATAATAACACATTTGCTGGCATTCTAGATTCTTGAGTCTGGGAGACAAAAGCTCATCACTATTTGTAGCAAAATTAACCACCACTTTTTGGAGCTAATTGAATATTAAACTGGCATAATTCCTACATGGAAGACACACGAAATACATATATAAAATATAACTCGTTTTGTTCTGTAGATGAGGTGAGTAGAACCCGGCAATTATCAACTGATCAGTGATTTTTTCTTTGTAGAAGATTCTAGTCTGCAGAGACATGTGGTGGACAACTTGAAATCAACCAAGATAACAATTTTCTTTATATTGATGAACATTCATTTCCATCCAGAGAGATGTGCAGGGGAATATATTCCTGTCTGAAGAGAGGAGGGCAGAGTTCTGTGAGCTTCCATGTTGACAGTCAGTAGGATGATACTGCCTGAAGATTTAAAGATTCTCAGATCACCACTATACACTGGGAAACAATGCACACACACGCGCACACACACTCACACACACACGCACACACACACTCTCACACACACACACGCACACACACTCACACACATGCACACTCACACACACGCGCACACACTCACACATGCACGCAGACACACACTCACACACACGCAGACACATGCACACTCTCACACACGCGCACACACACACTCACACGCACGCGCACACACACACTCACACACACGCGCACACACACACTCACACACACGCACACGCACACACACATGCACACTCACACACGCACACTCACACACGCACGCACGCACACACACACACTCTCACACACACTGCTCCAGGCTGTTAAAAGATGAGAAAAGTAAAACCTAAATATGCTTGCCATTAGAGTAGCAAGAGCTGGGATTTTAAACTCAGTACTTCTGACTCTCATTCCAAATGAAAATAGAGTTTTTTCACTTGCAGATAACCATATTACAAAATGTTAGAAACTTGTTAAAAGTGAGAAAATCCAAGTGTATTTCTCAATCTCCTGCTCAGAGATTCCTCTGCTTGTCCTCAATGGTCATTTTCCAAGACAAGCCTTCAGATCCAAGGCATAATAAAGGCTGCTAGAAAGAAAAAAAGCAAATAAAAGTCTCCCCTCAAAGAGACTCAAATCTAGAGTAAATTTTATGGAGCCAATTATACTGTTTACACAGGCATAAATTATGTAATAGAAACATAAACAAACTGCTGAGATGGAGAAGGAAGATTCGGTTATGCATAGAAGCTGAATTTGTCTTTGAAAGATGGATAGAATTTTAAGATATGAAAGAAGAGAATGTTGGTTTACCAGTTGCCCAAAAGGGCACAGTAAGTCAGAAAATGAGGTGTGCTGGCATTTAGTAACAGGTCATTACTGGCAACTAACAAAACCAGCCTGAAAGGCAAAGAGGACTCTGGTGTCAATTCCAAGACATCTACATGGAAGCAAGAGCTAGTGAGAGAGGTAACAAACTTAAAATAATGAGACTGAATCCCACATTACAAACTGCTCAGGAAAAGCAAAGCATAGGAAATAAGTATGTAGGGAGGAAGTTGAGTGGATAAGGAGAGAGGGCAGCCGGACCCAATTCTGATGGATAATTTGGGGTTTCTGGTTTGGTCTTGATTTTCAGAAACTGGCTGGATTTCTTCCTGTCTCTGTAAGGCAGCTTAAAAACATCACTGAGGAAGTGACAGAGCCAAGGAATAATGAGCAAAGGCACAGAGGTGAGAAAGTGCCAAAGGCCTGGAAGCAGCTGGTGTGTTCAGCAATCAATGAGTGATGTGTGGTTCCCCCTCGGTATCCATGGGGATTGGACCTGCAATCCCCCGAGGATATTAGAATCCACAGACACTCAAGTCCCTTATGTAAAATGATGCAGTATTTGCATATAATCTACACACATCCTCCCATAGAATTTAAATCATCTCTAGTTATAATACCCAGTACAATGTAAATGCTATATAGATAGTTATTATACTGTGCTGTTTAGGGAATGATGACAAGGAAAATGCCTAAGAGTCTGTGTATGCTCAGCACAGACACAACTATCCTTTTTTATCTCCAATTTTTTTGCCTTTCTTTCTTTTTTGTAGACACAGGGTCTCACTATGTCACCAGGGCTGGTCTTGAACTCTGAGCCTCAAGTGATCCTCCTGCCTCAGCCTCCCGAAGTGTTGGGATTACAGGAGGGAGTACCACACCCAGCCTATTGAATATTTTTAATCTGAGGTTTGTTGAATCCATGGATGAAGAACCCACGGATACAGAACAGAGCTCTAACTGTAGTGGACTCTGCCCTCTTTTGCTCAAGAGAAAACGAAACAAAACAAAACTGGATGTTCATCTAAGAGACGAGAGTGAAAGTGCAGACCAGAACCCCATCTCTGCTAAAGGAATGACCGTCTCAGAGGTCAGATCTCTCCAGCTGTGAGTCAGTGCTTTCTTCCAAATGAGCCTTGGCCTGAAGAAGCCGTGCAGTGAATGACCTTCACGCATCAACTTGGAGTCTTTTTGGAAAAGTGAATGCCATTTTTAACCATAAGAAGGGCTGGTCCTGAGGTTGGAAATTAAGAAGCCCTCATTGTGTGTGAAGGGCTTTGAAGTACCACCTGAAGTTGCTCTTGATCTTTTCTGTTCAAGTAGAAATACACTATGAATTCACCCTGAAATTATAAGCTCCTAATGGCATTTAGTCTGGAAAGAGGGCAGGGAAGAATCCAAAGAATGAATTATAACGAAGGAATGTTAGGCATATGATATCTGGGTAGGGGAGGTCTTACAGGGCTGAGCAACTTTCCTATGATGGCTCACACCTGTATTCCCAGCCCTTTGGGAGGCCAAGATGGGAGGACTGCTTGAGGCCAGGAGTTTAATAGCCTGGGCAACATAGTGAAACCCTGTTTCAACAAAAAAGAAAAAACATAGCTGGGAGTGATGGCCGCAGGAGTCTGTGGCAGGAGGATCACTTGAACCCAGAAGTTCAAGTGAAAACAGTGGTGCTATGACTGTGCCACTGTTTTCCAGCCTGGGCAGTACAGTGAGACTTTGTCTCAAAAAAAAAAAAAAAAAAAAAAAAAGACCCATGGCCACTATCAGATTCAGGACAGGTGCTGCTCCCCTATAGCACTCAGGGTGTTGGTGCCATTTGCACAGGGCTTGGGCACTGGCTCAGAGGAAGGGTAAGTTGGTGGTCGTCAGAGTTGAGCTAATGCTGCCCTTGAGCCATGGCTGCTGCTGCTGAGCTGAGTCACAGCCCTGGAAGAGGTGTGGGGCTTACATGTGCTGTCGTCAGAACCAGCTTCTGCCCAGCACTGCATTCTCAGTCAGCCCTGGCTCTGGGACAGGTGGTCCCCAGGGAAGCCTGGAACATCAGGACTGCAGTTCTCTCTTTGTTCTGAATTAGTTCAGATGCCTTTTACTGAGTGTGTGTTTCAGGGATGATGGAATATCATCAGCAAGCCCAGATTTTGGTGATGCTCACCTGGGAGGGTACGGACAGGCTCCACCAGGCTTCCTAAGGTAGGAAGTCAGGACTAGCAGAGAACATGGGCCCCAAGAGTCAGCACTCAACTTGCCAGCCAAGAGAAGTATTCCATATCTTGGGGTCAGCTTTTCCTGAGGGTTTGTATTCTATTTAGAAATGTGTTTTAGTCATGTCCTAACCAAGAGATATGATCATCAAAAAACCTTGCAGTCTGGCCATCTGGACACTTGGTTTCTTTGGGGTTTGTTAATAAAGGAAGGACAGAAAGGTCAGCATGTGGTTGGGACATCTGGCTGCCACCATAGAGTCTGGAAAAAGTCAATGATGGCTAGCTGTCCCCTGAAACTGGAGTCACATCTCTGCAAAGGAAAAGCTTTCTCTTCTTGGAAATGCCATGTCCAAAGCCATTTCTCAAGTAAGCTGAGTTCTTCTTTATGAATGCCCACCAGGCATTCATCAGAATAGTGTCCAGCACTGGGAACCTGAGCTCTTATGTTCCCATTGGAGTACTTCAGTGGTGCGCCGATGACCTCATGTAGAGGTCTGATGAGAAGCTATTGCACTCAAATCCACCTATTGATTTCAGTTCATGGAACTGACTGAGGCCTTATAAGCTCCTTGTCACCAGCACGACAGGGAGCCCTCCCTCAGAGGGAGCCCTGGAAATCCTATAGAGGGCTTACTTCTCTGGTACGGGTATTTTCAATTTCTTCATTCACTCACTTAACACATATTTAGTAAGCACCTATTGTGTGCCAGGCACTGTTCTGGGTGGCAGGAACCCCAAAATAAGTAGATCCTAGTCTGTACAAACTTTTAAAAGAGAGAAAGCCCTTTATAATGGGAAAGGTATTGGATCATCCGAACCAGGGCTGGATTTGGAATATAGAAAAGTGTGGATTGATTCACTCTGTTACCAGGATAAACGATATGTTTTGCACCCCGGTGTTTTCCTTTTTCAGAACGAGAGGAGTGGACAAGACAGCAGTCTTCATGGAGGCAGTTGTCAAGGCTGGATTTTGCCTCTGGGAAAGCCCTCAAGATAAATCGCCAACACCTGGAGCGACAATGACCGTGGGCCTGGAGCTGCCTGTCATCTCAGCTGCCTGCCCTTTCTATGCAGGATGAAGGAAAAAGACTGAATTCCCAGCAGGCCTGGGACACATGAAGGACCAGCTACCTAGGACATGAAAGAAGAATGCCAGTATTTGTGGAGCACCTTCTATTGAGCAGAGCCCGTCACCTACTCCTTCAGGGTGTTACTTCCTTCGTCTTTCAAGATGAGGAAACTGAGGTTCAGAGAGGCTAAGCGGCCGACAGAAAAGGGCAGAGCCAGGAGTCAGATTCAGATTCAGGCCTATGAGGCTCCAGACCTCAGATACCACAAGTGAATAAGTGAATGAATGAGTTATGGAAGAATGGAAGACTGCTTTTGACGGTGGTGCAGCAAATGCTGCTAGGGTCTAATCATGTATTTAGTCTAGTTTGGGCACAAATCGTGGGCATTAGAACAGCAGGTGGGAGAAGCAGATGAAACTTGGTCTTTATGTGCTCAGTGCATCCTGTTGGTTTTGCCTTTCTGCAGAAATGAGTGGAAACTGAAGACTGAGTGGCAGTGGAGGGGAGAGGGACAGAGCCAGGCTCTGGGAAGGTCAGCTGGCAGCACTGAGACTGAGGGAATGGGAGGGACCCAAGAGAAATTTTCTGAAGTTAGTAAAGAGGTTGTAAGGGAGGAAGGAGTGCAAAAGGATGGGGTAATTAATGCTAGAAATATTGCAGGAGAATTCATAAGACTTCTTGACTGAGTGGGTAGGAAATGTAAGTAGAGGAAGGGATCGCAGCTGGCTCTGTAGTTATTTCTTTGAGTTTATGCTTATTAGTGTTGGCTATGAGCCAGAACTTACTTAGATTGTCCTATCTGGTCCTCTCAATAACCCCACGAGATACATTCTATTATCATCATCTCCTTTTAATAGATGAGAATGCAAAGAGGCACATAGAGATCATATAAGATTTCTCAGTACAAGGGACATCTCCACCTGGATAGCTTCACCTCAAACTCAACACTTTATAAACTAAATCCACCATTGCCCTGCCAACTTGCTCCTCCTTTTAGCTTCCCTGTTTTAATTAGTGCCATCATCATCCTCTTAGTGGCTCAGGGCCAAAGCTTGGAAGAAATGTGTCGTTTTTATTCATTCATTGTATGTGCTTCCTACAAGCCAGGCAAGATGCTGGGATTACAGGTAGACAATATTGGTCCTGGCCCTTAAGGTGCTTAGAGTATGCCGAGGGTCAACACAGAAGAGTGGCTGGGTCCCACTGTAGAAGAGAAGCAGGACGTCTCCAAATATGGCAAGCTGCTTTCTTCACATCTCTGCTCAATCTCAGTTATGTAATAAATACGCTTTAAAACATTGTCTCATCTTTCTACAACTGACCAGCTCCACTCTTAATTCCAACTCATAAAGCTAATAACACTAGAAATTTCCAAAAAAAAAAAAAAAAAAGAAAGAAAAGAAAAAACTTACGGGTTTAAAAAAAGTTCTGAGCAGCTCAGTTTCCTGCAAGAGTTTTCCTAGCAGAGCCACAAACTTGATCAACAAGGATCCTGGGCTCTATCTAATGCCTTTATTGCTCTTATGCTTCTGGGAGGTATTCATTTATTTTCCACCAGGCCTGGCTATTTCCAAAAATGTTAAAAGCATAGGTGTAATAAAACTATTAAAATGGCACGTGTAGGATCAGCTCTGAGTAATGGAGTAGAGAGAATGGGATTCTCAGAAATCTAGAACGAAGAGGAGACTACTAGCCATAAAACTTAACCCTAAATTCCCTGACAGCCAAGAGAAAAAGAGAAAAGAGAAGCTTTTATTGTAAAAATGGAAGCAAAACATAGCATTAGTAGAAGCACATCTCTTTCCAGCTCTGTTTCTTAGAGTGCTCTATGCTTCATCTGCCCCACTGGCTTTCTCACTGTCTGAAATAGGTCTGTTCCTACGCTATCCCCTATCAGGCGGGGAGCCTCTTGAGAACAAGGACTGTGTCTTAGTCAGTTTTTCTCCAGATGTTGACCTATAACAGACATTTGATAAATATTATTTAGTGCAGAACTGAACCAATGTCTGTATATAGGTAAGAGGAAGGAAGGAAGGAAGGGAGGGAGGGAGGGAGGGAGGGAGGGAAGGAGAGAATTACCAATATCCAAAGCAGCTTTTTGTTTTGTTTTGTTTTGGTTTTGCTTTTGCTTTTGTTTTTTTCTTTTTTTGAGACAGGATCTCCCTCTGTCACCCAGGCTGGAGTGCAGTGGCGTGATCATGGTTCACTGCAGCCTCCACCTCTCAGACTCAAGTGATCCTCCCACCTCAGCCTCCCAAGTGGCTGAGACTACAGGCTCACACCACCACACCAGGCTAATTTTTGTATTTTTTGAGAGACAGGGTCTTGCCATGTTGCCCAGGCTGGTCTCAAACTCCTGTGCTCAAGCAATATGCCCGCCTCAGCCTCCCAAAGTGCTGGGATTACAGGTGTGTGCCACCACACCCAGCCCAAAGCATTTTTCAGATGGAAACTCATAAAAACTTCTCTGACAACTCCATCCAGATTTAATTCTCAACCTCCTTCTATGTTATCTTAGTGTTGGTTTTTTTTTTTTTTTACCTTTGATTATAGCACATCTTGGCACTAATCACAGGGCCTTATCTCCTCTTGCTGCAGCTCCAGTGCCTATGGCTAGATAAGCACTGGCCCGGCCTGTGTTTACCACCTACAGCACCGTTGCGATTTATCAACGTGGGATCAGAGTCTGACTTCATTAAGGGCAGTCAAAAGAAAGTACCATAGATTTTTGTGTCCATTCCACATGAGGAGTTTCAAAGTATGTTTTGAAGAAGGTCCACATTTGGGGATTAATTGGAGACCTCCTTGAAGTGACTCTTCTAGGAGACCCAATATTTATCGGATATATGAGTTTTTGGTGTTTGTCTGAAAAGAAAGAAGTCTTTGTACCTAAGGTTCTTATTATCTTTAGTCTCCATCCAACTGAAAGCATGATGGGGATGAAAACTCTGGCTTTCCTGTCCCAGCAGGGGCAGTGTGTATGACTGGCCCCTCCATCCTGTCTCCTCTCCACTCTCCTAAAGATTCCAGGGTGCTCAGGCTTTCTCCAGCATCCCCTGTCAAAACCACTCCAAAGGAAGGGGGACCTGTACTGGCCACATATGCACTGAGGTTTCTGTGACTCACCTACCTCAATGGGCTCCAGTTCCCTTGCACCGGGGGTAAGGGGAAGACCACCCTAGCATCTTTGTTTCTACTTTCATCAGAGGTAGGAATTATTTTTAGGCAAGGCCAGATGAAAGGGTGGGCTGACTGGGCAGCTCCCTTGGGGCAAATTTGAACAAGGCATAAACTATCACTGAGATAAATTCAAATTATGGTGCTTGTTAACGTCGGCTTCCATACACAGCTGGTGAAATATAAGTTGATCCTTTTTCATTGAAGTTTGACAGAGCCTTAGGGAAGAAACATTTTTAAACAGACCTTCCCCGAGCTACCATGACTACTAAGAATGTTGAGATGAACACGGGGTAAATGCAATTAGCTGAAGTTCAGTGGCTCACTGAAGCCGAGAGACCAAGTAACACATGGCATAGCTGGAAGGAAGAAGTGATGTATTTCGTTATCTGTGTGTTCAAATCACTCAACGTGCCTCCGAAGGAGTACTCCAGATCAAAAGAAATCTGAGAATAGATTTCCAGAAAAGTGAGACACATAGTCGACTGTTTTAAGATTGTTGATTCAGTTTTGGTCAATGCTGATTGCTAAACTAACATGTTTCTATGTAAAATTTGTACTCAGAGAAAATCAGCTTCTGTCTCTCATTAATAGGATTGAACATGAAGTTTCAAATGTCAGGCTCCAAAACCACATGTCCTAACTAGAGTCTCAGTACAATTTTCATCCCCTAATTCACAGCTATAGGCCAGGACTGTGCACACAGGCAAGCTGAAAACGCCACCTGTGACGTGACCGCAGAACTCCATTCTGTCCTGTGACACCATTCCTATAACCCATTTAAAGCCTGTGGCCTACTTGTTCCAATATCCATGAACCTGCCTCCTCCCAGCAGTGAGTGCTTGCTGTGAATTAGCCGTTCTTACCTCTAACACCTCCAATAGCCGGCTGTCTCTCCCTTGTACATAGATCCGTCTATTTTTACCTGTCTATAAGCTCCTTAATTAAGTACAAGGACCGCTTTTTACTTTTCTTTACATTTCCTAAGAGCTAACACAATGCTAAACACATAGTGGACAATAAATACATGTCTATTGAATTAGAAAGCAAGTAGACAAATTAAGTATATAGATTTGACCTGTTGCCTGCTTACACTTGTAACTTCCACCAAACCCACCTACATGTAAGTACTTTCAGTTCTGGCTCCAACACTCTCTCTGCCTTGTCTTGCCTTATTGCTGTCTACACCCTGTATGAATGAATAAACAACAGTCTTCAACCAAAGGAAGTGGTGGCATTTCAATCATCACGTCAAAGGTGGGGAAGGTTTGAATGGAATGGGAAAGGAGGAAGGGAGGAAAAGCAAGGAAAACCTTTCACAGGGCCCTTAACGTGCCTCCTGTACCTACTGTTTTCTCTGCCTTGAATGCATTTTATACTTCCTCCTATTACTCCCCATCCTGGCAAAAACAAAAATAAATACTAACCAAACCAAAAAGAAAACTATTACTGTCCTCAAAGCTTTCACCAAAGGACACAAAACCTTCCTTGGATGACCCCAGCCAAATTAGTTACGAACCACCTTCCTCGGCAATCTTAGTATCTTTTTTGAGCCTTTGATTGTAACATCTCCTGGCACTTACTCCCAGGTCTTAGTTGTTTGTGTTCATTTCTCAGCTCCATAGCTAGATTGCAGCTTACCCGAAAATGAGTTTTTCTTTTCATCATTTTATTCCCTTAAGTGCCTAGCACAGTTGGTGTTCCATAAATACCTATTGTATTAAATTGAAGAATGCTACAAAGTTACCATTAGGAAAGGAGGCATAAGTTCTGGTGATCTATTGTGCAGTTAAAAAAGAGCTAGAAGAAAGGCTAGAAGAAAGGTTACAAAAGAGCTAGAAGAAAGGCTTTTGAATGTTCTTACTACCAATAAATGATAAATGCATGAGGTGATGGATATTTGATCATTGTTTAACATATATATGTATGGAAACATCACATTGTACCCCATAAATATGTACAATTAAAGTGTGTCAATAAAAAATAAAAATAAAAAATAAAATAAAAAACGGAAGGATAGCAAGGTCTTCCAGATTGAAGACTTTGGAAGGACAATGCTGAATTGAACCTGAGCTGCGTGGCCTTTGTTTAAATCTATCCTCATCTGTATAACTGTGGATGCTATTACCATATTGTTGACTTATTAAGGCACTTCTGGCTTCTGGTTATCCCATGCCTATTTCAAAGAGTCTTTAGTATTGTAATTATTTCACATACTGGATTAAATGAACAAAGATATGAAGCCACTTCCTTTAAAACACCTAAATGAGACCAGGCGCGGTGGCTCATGCCTGTAATCCCAGCACTTTGGGAGGCTGAGGCGGGCGGATCACGAGGTCAGGAGATTGACCATCCTGGCTAACATGGTGAAACCCTGTTTGTACTAAAAATACAAGAATTTAGCCGGGTGTGGTGGCATGGGCCTGTAGTCCCAGCTACTCGGGAGGCTGTGGCAGGAGTATCGCTTGAACCCAGGAGGCAGAGGTTGCAGTGAGTAGAGATTGCACCACTACACTCCAGCCTGGGTGACAGAGCGAGACTCTGTCCCAGAAAAAAAAAAGAAAAAAAAAATTAAATGAGAGACTGGCAGAACCGGAAACCCAGGGCCCCCTACTCTGAGCTCCCTGAGCTCCCCCTCTCTAGCCCAGCCTCTAACAACTGCAGCCACTACAGCGATAACGCCCTACACTTCTATGGCACCTTCTTCCCTAGGCTTTCATGGAATTCTACAAGCAGTAATTAATGTGGTTTAGACTTTACACTCCACTGTTTACCATGGCCATCAATTAATTAGTTAATTGCCAAGCTAGCAAGGCATGCTTTGTGTATACTTTTATGAGGGCACGTACCAGGGTGACTCATATTTGCAGATCTGCTCAGAGGTACATACATGCTGTGGCAACAGAAACCATCCCACAGCCGGCAAAGCATCCAGGGACCTCTGAGGCAGGTGCTGTTTATTATAATCTTCCCACTTTACAGTGGGCGGAATGAATCACCAAAAGGCCCAGGAGCTTTTCTGAGGTGTGAGGAGATTGGTCTCTAACTTTGTGTAAAGGCTGTTCTGTTTGTTCAAATGTGTTTCAAAGTGTTCAGAGGAAAGGGTTTGTCCTCTTAAAACAACATGTGTTAACACAAAATTAAACCCTAAAGTCCTACTAGAACTTTTCACTGAGCACTGACATGGGAGGTGGAGAGGGCAGGGGTTTGAGAGGCCGTCTGTGTCCCAGTTGAGTCCGGTCTGCAGAAAGGAAGCTAGCTGGTGACTCCATGTTCTGAGGAAGTTTTGATTGAGGGGTGTGGACAGTAAGCTCTGAATTTTTTAAAAAAAGATCTTTTGGTTTTGCTTTTAATGGGCAAATAAATATTAGGTATATTAACTGTGTAAAATGTGATGTTTTGATATGTGTATACATTGTAAAATGGTTACCGCAAACCAGCTAATTAACCTGTCCTTCACCTCACACAGTTTTTGTTTTGTTTGGAGATGAGAAAACTTCAGGTCTGCTCTCTTAACAATTTCAAATATGCAATAAATAACTGTTAATTTTAGTCCTATAGTCACCCATTAGATCCCCAGAATTTATTAATTAATACATTAGATCCCTAGAATTTATAATCACAACCAAAATTTGTACCCTTTGACCAATATCTTATCCCACCCACCCAGCAACTAGCATTCTAATTTTACTCTTGTTTCTATGAATTTAATTTTCAAATATTTCACACACAAATGAGATCATGTGGCATTTGTCTTTCTGTGTCTGGCTTATTTCACTTAGCATAATGCCCTCCAGCTTCATTCATGTTGTGGCAAATGGCAGGATTTCCCTTTTTTATGGCTGAATAATATTCCTTTATATACACACACCAAAAATTTCTTTATCCATTCATTCATCAACAGACACTCGGGTTGTTTGCCTGTCTTTGCTATTGTGAATAATGTTACAATAAACATGGGAGTGTACATATCTCTTCAAGATACCAATTTCATTTCCTTCAGATACATACCCAGAAGTGGGATTGCTGGATTTAAAAATGGGCAAAGCACTTCAATAGACATTTCTCTAAAGAAGACATACTCATGGCCAACAGGTGCATGAAAAGCTGCTCAGCTTCACTAATCATCAGGAAAATGCAAATATAAACCACAATGAGATACCACCTCACATCTGTTGGGATGGCTATTATCAAAAAGATAAGAGAGAACAAGTGTTGGTGAGGGTGTGGACACATGGGAACCCTTGCACACTGTTGGTGAGAATGTAAATTGGGACAGCCATTCTGGAACAGTACAAAGAGAATTACCATATGTTCCTAGTCTGCCTTTAACAGAATGTAAACCAAGAGTGTCTGGTGGGCTCCAGAACTAACTGGCAAGGCCAAGAGGCAAAGCTTTGTCTGCACGTGCCTTTCAGTGCAGGATTGTGTTAAATGCAGTAAGCACACTGGGGAAGCCTCTTGCGGGGAGGTGGTGCCAGTGGGAACCTGGAGTCTTTGGAGTGAAAATCAGGGGTGAGGGTGGGGTGAATGGAAATCTCAGTAGGGCATTTGTGCACATTTATGCATTTATCCTGCACTCACAGTAGTGGGTACTACATCAAGATTTTAATGTATTTCATATTGAGTGTTTTAGTGCTAAATATTAAGAGAAACAGTTTACATTAAAAAATGTCATATGATGCAATTACAAATGCCCTAAGATCTTACTGAGTTCTCAGTTATTGCCTCTAGCTCTTGAAGGCCTACTGCCTACAGTCCTTATTCAATTAACTTCATTGTACTTCGTTTTTTAACCACACAGAAACTTTCTAAACTCTTTACTCTTTTGGATCATGTTTCTGAACCAATGGGGGACATCACTATGGTGAAGTCAGTGTACTCGATCCTCCTAAACTCAGTACATCCTATATCTCATGGTATTAATATCTCACCATATCAGAGCATATAAAGTGTCAGACTCTTACCCAGGTTGTGGCTACAGTGGTTAGCAGGCCTGGGTTAAGCATCATGATTATCACCAAGAACTTCTTCCATGTTGACCCTGAGCCATCAACCAATGCTTTCTGGAGATGACTGTTGAATATTCAGCCGGCTGTGACTCCACCTAAGAGAACTCATATGGCTTATATTTCACCATTTTATCCATAAAAACACCAAGAGGGGCTTAAGTTGGCATGATACATTCTTAGTAAATCTGAGCTGTCATCAATAATTTTATAAATGTTGACAAACCATCTGCCTCATAACCTGTTGTGTCATTTTCCGATGTATTTTCATAGCTTGAGCAAGCTTGGCTTTAGGGCTGTAACTAAGAACCACATTTTCTTAAAAAAAAATGAATTATTTTTTCCTTTTTCCCTGAAGACCACCTACTTAGCTCTTCAGAAACGTAATTATAACCTTTACCGTCTCTCCAGCAGACACTCTTCCCTAACTATGTGTTTGCTTAGAAGTTCCAGGGACAACTGAATCTTGAAACACACCAGGTACCTCTGGAACTCTCACCCACCAGGAGATTGCCTCGAAACAACATTAAATTTACAACTCACCTCTGCCCATGATGGTGCCAGCCAGACCACTGGATGGATAAGACATCAAAGCAAGTCATGCAGACCCCCCACACCGCCTCACTCTGATCCCTGTGTTCCATTCAGGCCAAGTCCCTTTTCAAAGCCTCTGCTTTCTTCCCCAAAAGCTCAAGTCATTTCCTTAAGGCAGGAGCCTGTACTGTTTCCCCTCAGCTAAGCTCTGGAATAAAAAAGTCACTGTCTTTTTACAATCCTTGTGCTTGTTATCTGAATTTGCAAGTGGCAAGCAGCCGGACCTGCATGAAACTTCAAAGGCCTGAGTAGGTAGGCACACTGAAGCAGATAGAACCAGGATATAACTGTAGGACTGGCCTCTGATATGACAGATGATAGGCAGCCAGTCTGATATATAGTACCTAAAAAGGCATGGGAAAATTGGGACTTGCTTTGAGGTGGCACCCATATTTAAGGCAGCTCAAGTTAAAGGGTTAATCAGAGCAACACAAGCCAGGAGAGCGTGGTTCCCCATTTCTGGCAGGCAGCATTCCCAGGGTTCTGAGTGAGCGGTCCACTGAATACAGGACCTTAGCCAGGGGCTATCAGTTCAGAAAACTAAAGTAAGCTACTGGAGAGGTGGAGCTGGCAAGAGTGTCAGGAAAACTATCAGAGTCTCAAGCAAACAGATTCTAGGGTAGAATGGGATTCCAGTTGCACCGGGAAACTGGAGTTACTAATCGAAAGGCCAAAGGCAGAAACCAGGTAAACAGGGTCAATAAGTCAGAAGCCTGGGTAACGATGCAACACGTGCCCTAGGCTCCCGCTTTGTGCCCAAGATGCTTGGTCCCAGGTTCATGGTTTGCACCTAATCAGTCCTGATGTCCTGGTAGATGGGTAAGTAATGGCAGGTGCTCTTGGGAGCAGAGGCGGTCAATTCTGCAAGTAGAATTGAGTAGCCCTGGAGGAGTAGAAGCCAACAGTGATCCCTATCGAGGTGAAATGTTCTGCCTTTTCTCCATCTTGAAAATGAAGACAATCCTTACCTTGCTTGGATCTAATTTCAAGTTGTTTATTTCTTCAAGCATTGTTAGTTAAAGGTAACAATTAGTATTGAGTTAAAATTATGTTGTGATCTTAATGAAGGGTCATGATTTTATAGAGAAAGTAATAAGGCTTGAATCAGGGACCATTTTTCCTTATCTCAATGAACCATGGGTGAAAAAAACCGATTTGTTAGATCTGTGCAAGCATTAACAATCCTCACTGACTGTTCACCTGGTGGTGTTACCATTATGGGAGTCATAGCAGGAAATTATTACCTTCTTTAGAACTCGACTGCAAAATTAAACCTATTTAGAGACAACATGTTGGAGTGTTCAGCATGTCCTCTGTCTTTTCTCTCTCTCTTTCTTTACAATTTTCTGCTTTCCTTTCATTTTCCCTCTCTCTCTCCCTCCCTCCTTTACCTCCCTTCCTCCTTCTTTCTTTCCTTCCTTCCTTCCTTCTCTCCCTCCCTCCTTCCTTCCTTCCTTTTTTCCTTCTCTTTCTCTCTTCCTTCCTTTTTCCCTTTCTGTATTTTTTCTTTTCTCTCTCTCTCCCCACCCCTCTCCCTTTGACTCCTTTATGTCAGTCTGTTGGGGCACAGGGACAATGACCTGCTTGAGAAGAGGGACCGAAGCAGCTGCTCACTAGATATGACAGGAAAAAGACCAGGGATGTCTGTCTCAGACCAGGGGATCAGAGGAGGCTTCCCAAGGGAGTTATGTCCTTAAGGAATGTAGGATTTGGCCAGATGGAAAAGAGCATTTGAGGTAGAGGGCATCACACATGCAGAGACCTAGGAGTGTAAAGAGCGTGGCTCATTTGAGGAACTGTCAAGTGTGACAAGGCCTGGCACAAAAACAGTGCGGGTCAGGCACGGTGGCTCAAGCCTATAATCTCAGCACTTTGAGAGGCCAAGGGAGGAGGATTGCTTGAGCTCAGGAGTTTGAGGTTGCAGTGAGCTATGATCACACCACTGCATTCCAGCCTAGACTCTGTTCCTAAAAAATAAAAATAAAAAAACAAAACCCACAATGAGGGGAAGCTGTACTACATTGGGTGTCCAGCTGGTGGGGCAGCCAATTTTAACACTAGCCCTGGCCAAAGCCTGCTCTGCTCATTTATATTAACAGTTTCTGAGTGTAAGCCTTTATAATAAATAATACCTTTTCTAATGTCACATTTTTTTTTTCTTAAAAGACTGTAAAGAGTGTCCATGATGGAGAAATAACTTCTTTCACATCATGAGCTTTCCTTATCTAAACAGAGAGCTCTCTGGAGGAACTTGGCATGTCCTCTTAGCTTTGTACATGATTAGGGCACAGTGACACAGTAGCTCCTTTCCCGCCACATGCTGAGTGGAATTTAGGTAGCCTGGGCACACGCTTTTATTTTGATGTATGGATAGTTCATGTTGAGAAGGATAGGCACAAAGTTAAGGAGCATACTTGGCTCTTGGGAGTCAGGAGTGCCTGATGAGGCATGTTCTGCATCTGTAGATGCCAGTGGCCCCGGACAGGGCAGTACAAGTGCCAGAGGGAGCTCTGGAAATGAATACCAAAGGCTCCGTCTTCTTCCTCTCTTGATAATGGCGCCAACTCTCTAATTGGGTGTGAGATGTGTTGTTGACAGGAAGAATATGGAATAGGATGGAACTGCAGATAATAGGACCATGTGGACAGGAATGCCATCTGGAAACTCTGGGAAAGGCGCCTGCCTTCAGCTGGGCTCGGCTGTCTGCTCTTTTGTGGTTATCTAGCTCTGCAAGAAAATAAAACTTAAGTTCCTTTAAATTTCCCTTAAGTTACCTCCAAGACCTAACAGAAGCCAGGGACACCAAACAGGAGGGCAGTGAACACCAGTAACATCACGTTTTTGGAGCAGGGATTAGAGTGGGAAAGTGATAGAAGGTACAGCCACAGGCAGGGCAAGGGCCAGACCTGGAAGACAAACCATGAAGAAAAGCTCAGGAAGTTGTTTTTGTCTTTTTTTTTCTCCTTTCTTTCTTCAGTATCATCACAGTTCCAGACTTTTTTTTTTTTTTTTTGAGATGGAGTCTCGCTCTGTCGCCCAGGCTGGAGTGCAGAGGCGTGATCTCGGCTCACTGCAACCTCTGACTCCCAGATTCAAGCAATTCTTCTGCCTCAGCCTCCTGAGTAGCTGGGACTACAGATGCCCGCCACCACGCCTGGCTAATTTTTGTATTTTTAGTAGAGATGGGATGTCACCATGTTGGCCAGGCTGGTCTCGAACTCCTGACCTTGTGATCCGCCCACCTCAGCCTCCCAAAGTGCTGGCATTATAGGCATGAGCCACTGTGCCAGGCTCTCAGACTTCTCAAATTCCATGAAAAATGGAATTTGGGGTGGAGATGAAGAGCTCATTTCTGGGATAACATTGCAGGGACAAAGATAAGAGCAGTTACTGCCACTCACTAATGTAAACTTCCCTCAACACTACAGGCTCGTTACTTTTGCCTAACATTTCCTCAAATAATTTTTTTTTAACTATTGGTTTGAGTTTATCGGTGCAATGTTTTATTTGAGAAACAACAGATTTTAAGAAGGACTGATCTACCATTGGTTATTACACTTTTATGACCTTTTAGAGAAATAGAAAAAAAAAATACATGGTGATGTACGTTTTTTTTTTCTTTTTTGAGACAGAGTCTTGCCCTGTCACCCAGGCCAGAGTGGGAACCTCCACCTCCCAGGTTCACATAATTTTCCTCCCTCAGTCTCCCCAGTAGCTGGGATTACAGGCGCCCCCCACCATGCCCAGCTAATTTTTGTATTTTAGTACAGACAGGGTTTCGCCATGTTGGCGAGGCTGGTCTTGAACTCCTGACCTCAGGTGATCTGCCCGCCTCGGCCTCCCAAAGTGCTGGGATTATAGGCGTGAGCCACTGTGCCCAGCCACAGTGATGTAATTTTTAATGATCTGTTATGGCCCTTTGGCTCTGATACCAAGAATAGGGTATAATTTTTTCATGGTAATCCACATCCTGAATCTTAATACCATTTCAAAAGCTGGGACAGGCAAGAACAAACTTCTCATCATCAGTGACATAAGACAAGGCTGTGCCCTGCTCCTTTCACTTCACTTCCTTTTTAATAACAGAAAATCACCCTCAGATGAACTAGACACATGCCTCTGCCATGGAGAGATGGAGCAGTAACCTCTATGCTCAGGTTAAGCAGAAGCCATTTCAAAAGACATTAGATTCCGGTAAGTCACGCTGTCATAAAGATGGCTTGGAAATAACCATTCCGTGAAAAGATCATTCATTATCCCGGAGAGATTTTGAGAAGTTCATTGATTTTATTTTTTAATTTTTGTAGGTACATAGTAGGTGTATATATGTACAGGGGGTAAATTAGCTATTCTGATATAGGTATACAATGTGTAATAATCACATCAGGGTAAATGGGGTGTCCATCACCTCAAGCACTTATCCTTTCTTTGCATTACAAACAATCCAATTATACTCTGTTAGTTATTTTTAAATGTACAATAAATTTTTGTTGATTATGGTCACCCTGTTGTGCTATCAAATACTAGATCTTATTCATTCTTTCTAATTATTTTTTGTACTCATTAACCACCCTCCAACCCCCACTACCCTTCCCAGTCTCTGGTAACCAGCACAGTTGGTATTGGTTCCATGGCATATTTTGCAGCTAATCCATGCTGATGGATTCACAAGGAAGCCATTTTGCTCAACAGACATTTCACAGACACAGTTTAAAGATTTTCCCATAGCCCTGGTGGGGACAGATTAGTAAAACTTATTTTGAACCTTTTCCAAGCCAATGTCATCTGAGCCATACTTTACACTGTAGCCCCTCAGGGACACAATCAAGCTCTTATTCACTTGCTGAAGCAGACCCAGGACTGCTTCCTGAGGAAAACTGTGACTTTACCTGAAGAAAAAAAAGAGCAAAGACATTTAGGGTAGAAATCAGAAGCCCAGAATAAATAAAACGTTGTGGACCAGGATTGATAGTAAGTTAGACTTTTTTGGATACGTTTCTCAGAGGACAAGATTCCTATTCCGTACCGGGTGTAGCACCTCGGGAGTTAATCAGTCACCAGTGGTAATGGAATTCTTGGATGTAGACGAGACCACCTGGGGCTGGACAGGCTACGCAATTTGTGAAGTCCGGTGCACAGTGAAAAGGCGTGGAGTCCTTGTCCAAAAATTAGACATTTCAAGATGGGAAAGCAGAACATCGGTTTAAGGCTGGGGCCCTTGGCAGCATGGGGCCTTTGCAATCGTGCAGGTTTCATGCCCATGAAACCGGGCATGACTGCAGGGAGGAGATGGAGTAAAAAGAAGAGTTAATTACGGAATTCTAGGGGAAAACTAACCTTTACAGGGAAGGTAAAAGAGAAACCAGCAAAGACAGTGAGATAGGGAAGTCCGGCAGGTAGAAAAAGAATCAAGAGTGAGTGGTCTCTCAGAAGCCAAGGAAGTCATACTTCTAAAGGGAAACCACATGGATGTTCCTATGTATCCTTGCACTTCCCATACACTGGCAAAAAATATGCATCTAATTGCTGCAGGATGTAGTCACCTGTCTCATGTTACTGAAGGCCAGGTAATGTAAGTACTCAAAAGTGTCCTTGCCTTTCATAGCTAGGAGGTCATCACTGAACTGATTGAAAAAAGTCTCAATAATAAAAGAGGAACAGCCAGATGTCAGATTGTGTTGTGCTGAGAATGGAGAGGGAATTGAGATCGTGGAGACAGCGCCAAAGACCTACCTGGTGAGCTTGAGGAGAAAGGATGGAAAAGAGGGGAGTACCCGGAGGCAGATGTTGAGCAGTGAGAGTTGTTATTGTTATTGATGACGGTATTTTGTTGTTTTTTGATTGCTTTTAAGAGGGGAGAGACTAAAGCCTGTTCGTATGCAGGAAAAAAAAAAAAAGTAAATAGTAGAAAGTGAAAAGGCAGAAAAAGGGAGGAGAAAGGAAAGAGGAGAGAAAAAGGAAACAGATAAAAGATTGGAAGAAGTAATTCCTGAGTAGTTGAAAAGCATAGAATCCAGGAGATAAGTCTATAAAAATAGCAGAGTTAAGGCATTGGGTGAGCTGAATGTTAAATATATTGGTAACTTGCAAGTATTCCTGAGCTTTACGAAAGATGTTATATCAATCAAAAAGTAGTAACAAGAATAATAAAGACTCAATGTGAAATCTTGGCAGGGTAGCCCTCAGGCTGTGATTTTTACTTTGTAGTCATGTATACTAGCCTGCGGTGGATGAACTACCATTTGCACTAAGCCATTCATTTTGAAAGAGAAGGAAAGTATATATTCGAACGTGAGGGAAAAAAGTGGGAATGAAATGAATGATGAATGTAGGCACTTTTTAATGAATATGCTTCCATTTGGAAGCAAGAGACTTGGAGGTAGGAACTGAAGTGTTCCATGCTTTCATTCTTCCCTTATTTCCTGTATGAAGTAGGAAACAAGGTCATTTGCTGAGGATAAATACTGAAATACTTATCTAGTAATTAAAAAAACCTTACTTTGATTTATATAGTTCCTTTTTTTCTACACACTTCAAAGTTCTTTAGCAACTGCTACTCTCAAACAACCTATTCTGATATTTTGATAGACCCTTTCATTGTGGTATTAATTTCTGTTGCCACTAATATCAAAGAGAAACTTGAAACATTTCTACAAAGACTTAACTAATATCAGAAATAGGTTTTCTCTCTATAGCATTTTATAGGGCAATCATTTCAGAACACATAGAACTCAGAATCAGATCATGATGTCTGGAAATATAAGACTATTAGAGCAAGCCCCTCGCAGCGCTAGTTTCCCTGGGAAAGAATATTGTTCAAAATATAGCTCTGGATGGGAATTCTTCTGTTAATTTTACTTCCGTATTATAGTCGGTTTCATTTCTTTTATGAAGAAGGGTCATCTGTTAGTCTAAAGGACAACTTATCCAGCATGGTTTAAGATCTACAACAACCAGATAAAACTGCCCACCTAAAAGGGCTACCCTGCCAGGATTTTATATTGAATCTTTATTATTCTCATTGCTATTATCTCGTTGATGTAACCTCCTTCATAAAGCTCAGAAACATTTGCAAGTTGACAACGTATTTAATATTCATCCATTCAGTTCTCCTTGTGCCTTCCTGGTGCTGTTTTATAGATTGAATCACCTTTTACCTTCTGTATAGTTCACTTATTTATTATGCTTATTATCCATTTCCCCCAACAGAATGTAAACTCTGTGCCCCAACACCTAGAACCATTTCCATCTATAATAGGCCATTCATTGAATATTTGTTGGAAGAATAAATGAAATACATGTTGAATATTTTCTATTTCCGTGTATCATATTAACTCACATATAGTTGTGCAGAATAATTTTCCATTCTGTTCCTATTTCTTTGGGCTTAAATTGGTGATAGCCGATAGTCTTTAAAAAAAATCAACAACAACAAAAAAACTTCGTGTTTAGATCTAGGCCAAGGGGTAGTTACACCCAGCTGATTTGCCCATCTCCGAATCACAAATGAAGGATGGAGTAAATCTACCTAAACAGAGAATCTAGAAGAGCTACAAGAGGGCAGTTTCATATGGTTGGACTTGAAACAGTGCTAGGTGTTTTACATTTTATTAAGTCATTTATTTCACAAAATAGCTTTAGGATATAATAATTATTGTTCCCATCTTACAGAGGTAGAAACTGAAGTTCTAAGTGGTTACATTGACCAAGTTAGAAAGCTAAAAAGTACAAAGTTTGAATTTGAGCACAAATCTTCTTCTCAAACCTGAGCTCTTTTCAAAACTGCTTGAGAATTATTCGATGAAGTGTATTGTACCGAGAAAGAAAGAAATAGAATAAAACAAGATGTTTTCCACCTTTACAAAAAAAAAAAAAAAAAAAGGAAGGGAAAGGAACTTATGCCTGCAGTTTTCATCAGTAATTCCAACATGGAAAGCAAATCTATTTCCAATTTGGCAAAGCCCTCTTAGCAAATTGATATCTTGGCTTGGATATGAGAAGCCATGTAAATATAATTCAAAAATTATGAGCCATTGAGAAATAATTTCTAGATACAAAAAAAGTCTGAGGCAACCATCCATTTCTCCACACTACAACAACGAAGGTTGCTTCTCTTTGTTCAGGGCCAAGTTCCAAAATTTATTATCCCTTTAATTCCACCTCCTCAATCATGATTCACACAGCTTCATCTCCTGCAGACTCTGAGGAGGTGCAGGGCATGAGTGGGTAACTACATCATAAGTCCAGCTCACCCTCCTACCCCTTGTTTCATTTTTCTCTTTTCTTTTTTGGCTTTTATTTATAAACCACCAAAACATCTGGCCAATTTATTTAAACTCCAGATGTTGTAGCCCACTTCACATTGCTACATTTTTTTTTAACCGAATGTGCTGGCTTTATGATAAATATAGCCTGAGTGAAAGTGAGTGAAGGTTGTCAGCTGATGGAAAATGAAACTAACTGGTAATCAACAATCAACATCTGCTTCTCATTTTTCTATTGCTTCCTGGCTCAATCAAAAATAATGTGCCTAATCTTAGAAGAAATTCCTAGAGAAGTAGAAATCACTTAACAATCTTTACCTTATCCGCTTCACAACCTGAAAGAAGCTAGGCGTGGCCAGAATCAAAACAGGATCTATATCAGGGAAATGGCCTGAGTTAGACTCACACATTGCACCATGAGGATTAAATTAGGATAAGAATTCAGATCCAAAGTTGTCAAAACCATTTTGTTACACCATCTCCATCATTCATGTTTCCTTTCCAACTTATCCCAGCATGTTCATGATAAACTTCCTTAATTACCTCGGTACAGTGCCATCCTAGGGGAAGTAATAAACAAATGCCTCTTAGTGCTTTTCAACTGAGAACTGAAGCACCAATCCAGCCTTCAGGTGCCATGGTGCAACAGGAGTCTAGTCCTATGTTCCATGCTGACTATAGTCCTTGACATATATCCCTGGTCCAAAGAGACAATATGGTAGCCAGATTGATCTCAGAGAGATTTAAACTAAATCACGCTTTATGCCTTTTCATATGATTTGGAGCTAACATTTTCCTAAAGGTTCTAGCCAGTAAAACAAGACAAGGAAAAGAAAAGATACAAGAACTAGAAAGGAAAAAGCAAGCCTCATTATTCACAGGTGACCAGATTATTATGCAGAAAATCCAAAAGGATCTACAAACAAAATATTTAAATTAATAAATAAGTTTATTTAGAATCATAAATTTAACGCTAACAATTATTTTTCTTTTACCAACAATAAGCAGAAAATGAGATTTATAAAATGACACCATTTACATTAGCATTGCAAACCATCAAACACTTAGTAATAAATATACTAAGGCATACAGAAACTATGTATATGTACAAGACATACACGCAGAAACTATCGGACATTACTGAGAGAAATTAAATAAGAATTGAATAAATAAAGGAATATATCATGTACACAAGGGTGTTGGGGCCTTCTGAACCAAGCTGTAGTTTTCTGAGTGCATTAAATTATGATAAGTAAAGCCACAAATGTATGATTTTTGCACTTTCTGCTTGTAAGTTATACTTGCATACAGTTAATAAAAAGTAAATTGAATAACTTGTCTTGCAATGCTAAACAAATAAATACTGGGTTGAACCATCTGAAATTGCTGTTTTTGTAGTTCAAAAATGGTCAAATATAGGCAATAGTTATATAGGAAATGTAGGCAATAGGTAAATAGATTAAATGTTTTATGTTCTATATTACTTGTAAATCATAAAATTATATATTTGTGTTTTCTCTTTGTGACTTTTAGTGGTCAAGTTTTGTGTTTTCGTACTATTAAACATGTTTCTTTTTCTTTGAGACGGAGTCTCGCTCTTTTGCCCAGGCTGGAGTGCAGTGGCATGATCTCGGCTCTCTGCAAGCTCCGCCTCCCGGGTTTACGCCATTCTCCTGCCTCAGCCTCCCGAGTAGCTGGGACTACACGCGCCCGCCACCATGCCCGGCTAATTTTTTGTATTTTCAGTAGAGATGGGTTTTCACCGTGTTAGCCAGGATGGTCTCGATCTCCTGACCTCGTGATCCGCCCACCTCGGCCTTCCAAAGTGCTGGGATTACAGGCCTGAGCCACTGCACCCAGCCTATTAAACGTGTTTCTAAGTCTATAGCTACAACTATACCAATCTATCTGTAAAGAAAAAAGTTTTGACTTTTGACCCATTAACCAGAAATCAATTAATCTGAGATGGATAGGAATGGTCACACAGATTTCATTATGTGTGTTTTAGCTCTGTCACCCGGGCTGGAGTGCAGTGGTGCGATTTCGGCTCACTGCAAGCTCTGCCTCTCGGGTTCACACCATTCTGCTGCCTCAGGCTCCCGAGTATTTGGGACTACAGGTGCACGCCACCATGGCCTGCTAATATTTTGTATTTTTAGTAGAGACGGGGTTTCACAGTGTTGGTCAGGATGGTCTAGATTTCCTGACCTCATGATCTGCCCGCCTCGGCCTCCCAAAGTGCTGGGATTACAGGTGTGAGCCACTGCACCCGGCCAGGTCCTTATATTTAATATGTATTTCTTCTAAGGAGAAAATAATTGTTTACCCACTCTGAATATCTTTTTCTTTTAATTAAATCTGTAGTTCATTTAAATGGAATGTAATTACGATTTGTTTTCTATTTGTCTCAACTTTTTCTGTTCTTATTTTCTTCTTTCTTACTTACTTTTGAATTGAATAAAAATTTGTATTATATCCATCCCCACTATCATACTGCTTGATCACTCTTGTAATAGTAGAGACTATCTGGTGGTTCGAACATCCTTCCTAGACTTACTAAAATCGAAGATAAATCAGTACTTTTTCCACTTTTTGTACAACACAAAGAACTTAGTATGCTTTATCATATTTCACTACATCCCATATTATATACTGTTTTTAAATTCTCCAGATAATGTTTAACCATACGAGACATTATCATTATTGATTTTTATAGTCAATATTCATTTAGATTTGCCCACGTATTTACCATTCTGTTACTCTTCATTACTTCCTGAGCCTCTGAGTTGCCACATGAAATCATTTTCCTCATTCCAGCATGGCTTCCTCTATTACTTATTTCATTATGAATCTGTTGGTGATGAATTCTCCTGATTTTTAATTTAACTGAAAAAGTATTTTTACCTTAATTTGGAAGACATTTTTACAGGATATTTTCTTTCAGCCCTTTGAAAAGATCATCATTTTCTTGCTAAACAACTGACTGCCTGAAAGAAATACTGAGTGAATAAACACACAAATCAAAGAATGAAGGAATGGAGTTATGTCAATAACAAATCCCATTTCTCTCAGAAGAGGGAAAGGAAGCCAAAAGCAAGGGGGGATGTGCACGTGTGCACACACATAAGCACAGGACACATGCACACACACAAGCACAGGACACATGCACACACACAAGAACAAGGTCACATGTTCAATGCATTCATCAATACATTCCTTAGTTTATTAAATGATTTATCTTTCTAATTAGAATATTACTACACTAGATACTATAATACAAAATGTGTAAACATGTTCTTCTAATTGTCCTTAGAGAACTTATAATCTAAACTCTGAGAAGTATATTCTTACTTATTTAATAGGTAATTTTAGGCCAAGCTTGGTGACTCAAGCCTGTAATCCCAGCACTTTGGGAGGCCAAGGTGGATGGATCACTTGAGGTTGGGGGTTTGAGATCAGCCTGGCCAACATGGTAAAACCCTGTTTCTACTAAAAATACAAAAATTAGCCAGGTGTGGTGGCAGGCGCCTGTAATCCCAGCTACTCGGGAGGCTGAGGCAGGAGAATAGCTTGAATCAGGCAGTTGGGGGTTGCAGTGAGCCTCAGCAGCAGAGTAAGAGTCCGTCTCAAAACAATAATTAAAAAAAAAGTAATTTTATACTACTTTGAACCTTTCTCAAGGACCAGTCACACTACAATGGCTTTTAAAGAAAAGTCACCAATATACTTTCATGGGGCTGTACAGCAAACTACGGACTAAAGCAAACAAATATTCACTTAATTGTGGAAGGAAAAAGGGAAGCAATTCAGCACTTCTTACATGATACAGATTGATACTTAGAAAAACAACAGTAAATTTTTAAAAGCAGGACAGCAATAAAACAATAGAAAAAATGAACTACTGTTTAGACATGAAAAACATAATGCACTTTTATCTGGTTGTTTTTTTGTTTGCTTGTTTGGGAGACCGAGTCTCACTCAGTCGCCCAGGCTGGAATGCGGTGGCGAGATCTTGGCTCACTGCAACCTCCGCCTCCTGGGTTCAAGCAATTCTCTTGCCTCAGCCTCCCAAGTAGCTGGGATTACAGGCGCCCGCCACCATGCCTGGCTAACTTTTTGTAGTTTAGTAGAGATGGGGTTTTACCTCGTTGGCCAGGCTGGTCTCAAACTCCTGAGCTCAGGCAATCTGCCCACCTCGGCCTCCCAAAGTTCTAGGATTACGGGCGTGAGCCACCGTGCCTGGCCTTATTTGTTTTTTACTATGCTTTTTTTTTTTTTTTTTTTTAAGAATAGTTGTCTTTACAAGTGATTATCTTTGGATAAAGAAAACACAATATGGAAAAAGCTAGAGTGTGTTGAGAATCTTTGTGTTTAGTAGCAGAATAGAGTCTAACCCACACTTGCTCAGATAAACTTTGGGTTTCGGAGACAGGGGGTTGGTTTTAGAAATGAGATCTCTCTCGATGTTGCCCAGGCTGGTTTTGAATTCTTGGTCTAGCCATTCTCCTGCCTCAGCCTGGATAGCTACAATTACAGGTGTGAGCCACTACACTCAGCAAGATAAACTTTGAGCTGGGCAAAATTGTGGGTGATGCCTCCTGTATATATTAATGTTGACAAGACAGAAAATAAACATTCAGGCTGAGGGGGTCTGCTGATGAACCAAGTGCTCCTAGAGAGAATGAATTCAGAGCAGACTTTTCTAGAAGAGTGGCCTGCTGCAGGCCTAGAAGAAGGAAAGCATTTTCAATGGAGTGTTCTCTCTGTCTTGTTTTCTTGACATAACTCCACCAAATGGATGACTTGCTGTTGACAGCAATACTCAGCAGTCTTAAGCAGGATGTAACCATCCTCTCCACTCCCACTTGTTTAACTCACAGGTCCTCACTGTGGCTCTCCATGTACCTCCAACCTTTCAGCCATGGACCTGGCCTCCTCAAGCCAGCCGAGGCCCTTGCTTCTTTGTTTCTCATTTGCCGGCACCTCTCCACAACTGGTCATTGCCATGCTCTCTGGAACATGATCCGGAACTTGTCCTCAGGCTCCATGCATTGTGGCTGCTACAGGATGCACACTGCTGCTTCCCCTGAGCCCGACATAGGCTCTCCAAGTCTCCTTTCACAGGGAGATGGATTGGAAACTTGGCGCATGTGTGGAAAAAGATTCTCAGTGAAATGAGTCTATAACTTGGAAATGGGAAGATTTGCACTCTTTCACTTTCTTCGTTTTTTTTTTTTTTTCCTGGTCTGTGAAATTAAAACCCCTTTTCTGGACCTGGCTATCGAAAAGTATTTATATGTTAGCCTGTTATAGTACAACTGTCGAACATCTGAAAGCACTGAATACAAAAAGTTCAGTAAAAAAGGCATGAGAGGTGGAGTGTGTTTTCTTTGTAAATAAAAATTCACAGGAAGAAGAAAACAGGACAACCTTCAAGAGTAATTAACATTGTTTTCTTCTATCCTATATTTGGTTGAGGAGAGCTCCTTCAAAAATAAAGGATGATGATCTGTAAGCACTACCTCGTGTTTTTTAATAGTCTGGATTCGTCTGTTTCCTCTTCTCCATGGTTTTATGACTCTCTCCTGGCCCATCAATTACATGACAGTAATCGACTTTTCCAGAAGAAAGGGATCAAATGAGATAATTGACATCTCCCCCAATCTTACAGCACTGAGGTTCAGTCATTCTTCTCTTTAATGGACCTTCCCCCAGTCTCCTTGCCCCTAATATAAAATATATGCCATATGTATTTCCAATGAGCTTCTTTATCTAAATGAGTGAGCAGCAGGAAAGCTGGTTTCTAGTCTGCCGTTCACAGCAGACCTTTTGGCATTTATCTACACAGCTCTGTGTCCACCATCCTCATGTTAGATGTGCTTTTTGTTCGGTCCTTATGTTGGGAAAGCTGACCTTTAGGACAGGTTGTGTGACATCTTTGGCATTGGTCCTTGCTTCTCTTGCCCAGGCACTCACTCAGTGGAATGCAGAGACATAAAGGACTATTAATTACAAGGGACTCTAATCAATTGTGTTGGGCAGTGCAGTCCAATGATAACCATTCTCCAGATGGCTTGCTAAGTACTACATAGGCAATTTCCAAGGTCAGGTTTCTCCTGAGTCTCTTGTACTATATGGGGAAAACTATCACTCTTCTGTTATCATTAATGCAATGTTATTTGGCATGTGCCTGTCTTTAGGAAAGTAAAAATCTCTAATTTGAGGCCATTCATCTATTGGTTCTGTCTATTCCAATGGGTTATAGCTGTTGGCCAGTTTGGTTATTTAGAATATTCTTAAACTCAAGAGTAGTTGCACCTCAGAAGCCTCTTAGGATACTGTAAGGCCAATTGAGTCAGGTAGACAATTCCTTCACAATCACTCACTGATAAGGACCTATCAATGTAATGGTCCAGGGAGATAATGGTTTACAGCCTATGACATTGTTCATTGCTAAACCATATATGTTCACTCTCTGAGATCTCAGTCTAATAGCTAAGATCTCACCGTAAAATGTTAGAATTACCTAAAGCAGAGGTCACAAGGTCACAAAATGGCAGACAACTCTTAAAAATCATAAGATTCCCCATAAAATGTATGCTTATAACTTGTCTTGAAGAACTGAGAGTTCTGGTAGAGCTAGGTAGCATGACTTCCATCAACTAAAGGTAAGAAGACACAGTAACCCCTCTCCTCCACAGACAGGGTATGGACTCTCAGGTCATGTGTCTGGCTTCCCTGAACACTTGAGGTTGTGAATCCCATAATTCCCTTCGAAAGTCAGTTACTAACTATGAACTTGGCTGCAAAGAGCCAGGGATCCTGACTGTGTCTAGGAATGGACAGGCAGGTATTGCATTTAGAAGCAAGAATATTTGAGCTTTGCTTCAAGCTCTACCCATAGGACCTGGCCCATTGTGATCAGTCTTCATAGAATTATAGAGTCATAGAGATTATTTAAATCTTCCCATCTCTCCCCACACATAACAACTGACTTTTCCTACATCCAGTATTACTTCCATGCTCAGACATAATATTAGATTCTATGGCAATGTGCTCTTTTTCTTATTTATGTATGCTAGTCTTGTCATCTTCCAACATAAATGCAAGTGCATGAAGCAAAGGGACATGTCAGGCAGTTTCTTTATAATTCCCAATGCGTGTTTCTTTAAAACACATATTAAATATTCACTACTTATTGAATGGGTTGATTTAAGGCAAGCTGCTTCATTTTTCAACATCTCAATTTTTCATTCACAAGAAAAGAATTCTCCTTTGAAACCTCTTAATATCACTTGAATCCTTGAATCTATGTGGCACACAGTGAGAGATTATTTTGTAGGAATTGCTTTTCTGCCAAGAGCTGCTTCATATATGCAATGCATTGTATTAAAACTAAAATGTTGGTACATTTTAGTGAGACACTTGGGTCTAAATGCTGTAGAAGGCTCTGGTGGTTAGAATAAATCTTGAAGATGAAAAAATTGTGATTTTTATGTCCCTTTTGAGAAAGTCAATGGGCCTGGAGGAAATAAATTGCAATAGTGGAGGAAAGTGCCTCTCTAGATATATTGGTGATTTTAGTGTGAGTTTCAAGAAGCTTTTTTGAGGGATTGAATACATGAGTATGACAGAGAAGGCGCCAAAGTTGGGTGAAACAGGGTTTTTGTACACCTTCCCCTTCTGTGTTTTAAAGCATAAGGTCAAGAAATTAGATATGAGTGGGAAATCTTATGTTATTTAATACTTCTCTTCAAATAAGCTGGTATGTTACCTCTGCTATTATTACTGTCAAGTTGATTTGAAAACCTGTAAAAGGCCTCAGATAGGCTGTGGAAGGCTGAAAACCTGTAACAGACATCAGTTTGGCTATGGAAGGCTGAAAACCTCTAACAGGCATCAGTTAGGCTGTGGAAGGCTGACTTACCAAGCCAGCACTGATTCACAATGTTTCCCCGGTTCTACCTAAAGCCATTTTGCTTCTTTTCATTCAGAATATGTGGCTTTTGCTGAATTAATACATCAAATTTATTTCATCTGTTAACAAGACTATAGTAGTTAATGGTGGACAGAGGGTAGGGAAAGGATACATTTCCCCTATTGTTATCATAAAGGACTGTAGTTACCAGCTTGTTGCTGAAAGGTTCTAAGGAGAGATGTCTGTGTCTGCCCAAGTCACTATCTTTTCTTTGTGAAAGTGAGTAAATGGTCAGCTCAAAAAAAAAGTAAATGATCAGCTCAAAGCAAAAGGCTCCCAGCCCTTAAAAGTCAGTGTTGAATCTGCTCTATTTAGTGAAGATTAACTATTTGCTTATATCCCTGAAAAACTCATTTTGAAATTGCCTTAAAGAGGATAAAAATCCTGGTTAGCCACCACCGCAGCTTTATGAAATACAAACCTGGTCAGGCCAATCAAATCCTTTTTTTTGTTTATGAAAATAAGCCAGGGAGGACCCTAGAAAATCACTGGTATCTTAGCTTCACAGAGACTTTTATTCTAGTCTATGTATCATACAAAAATACTAGGCCTACATGAGCTAAGTTACATAGTCATTATATGACCATACACATGATGGGAAATTCATGTGCAAGAGGGGACTTTTAAAAATAGCAATACCAACTTAAAATTTCATGGCAACCATTGCTCACAGGATATTGGTTCTCGACCCGGCACTGCATAACCCCTGGATGATGGAATGAGAAGCATCCTTCATTAGTTTTACAGTTAACACTAAGATATGTGGGGCAAAGATCTTGAAATATAGAAATATAGGAATTTAATGTGTTTTCAATAAACTGGCAACTTGAAGTAAGAAAAGCACATCAAGGACAGAGAAAATGCATAAATACAAGACAAAGCAATTATATATACATAAATGGCAGGAAAACATTGAGGGGTTACAGTAGGGAAGGAGCTGATGCCCTATCAGTAGGATAAAAAGGCTGAGTGCATCCCAAGTAAGAACCATGAAGTACTGCATCAGAATGGGACCTGAATCCATACTGACAGAATTCTGAGTCCCAGAAAAAAATGAACTAGAGTAATTGGAGAGAGTGTAGAGCATACCTCCAAACACAGTTTTAAGGAACAGTTAAAGTTTTGGCAGTATTCTGTTTCTAAAAGAAATGGCTGAGAAGTGATACTACAGGCTTCATGAACACAAAAGCCATTAATTATATGGTAAATTTTCCGTGCAAAGAAAGCCACAGGGATTAAGCTATAATATAAGAATTTATATATTCTGTCCTTGGAATGTTATCAAACACTTTCCATTTTAGTTCCTTCTCTGAACTTGTTTAATTCAGTACAGGAAAACTGAGATGTGATCCTGCCCGAGAGCTAGAGGAGTGGCCAAGATGATTTCTCTGGTCCTTTCTAGATCAATGTTTGCATACCATTTTCATAGGCCTTAGGACCTTTAGTTCTCAAGGTATCTCCACTGTGTAGGAATTATTAGTCCCTGGTTAAAGATGTGTATGCCAAGTCTCAGAGAGATGAAATTCCCCTTCTGGCCTTGAACTCAGATTTAGCAACTGCAATTCTTACGCATTTTCAGCGATGTCTTGCTGCCTACAATTACATGAAAATGAGTGTGTCTCTTTCTCTTGTTATAAATCCTTGCAAAGAAAAGACGAACTGTGATGTGTTTCATAAGAGAAATTGTCCCCCTAGGCTTCTTTCGCTAAGGCAGAGATCGAGCTAGCATAAGCAAGTGGACAGCCCTCAGGTTTAGGGGAAGGGCTGGTGGATCAGAGGCTTTGGAAAATTATCTAGTTCATTTCCTTCTTCTTTTCTTCAGTACAATCTGCTTCTGGATCAATCATATTATCTATTTATGGAGGACATTTAGGTGTGAGATACATAGTACCTATATCTTTCTGAAGGCTGTCTTCACCTTCTCAATTTGGGCTGCTGGTTTTTTTCTTTTTTTCCTTCATGTCTAAAGTTTAAGAGGTCAGATTTTGTCTTACCATGTAGCATAAAGATGCTGAGTCTGATACCAACTGCCTGCATGTCACACGGCCAAGCAAATGTCACCATGATTTGTTCACTTGGAATCGATCTGAAGATATTGCAATGGGTCTTTTAAAATTGTTTCCATAATTATTTTTATGTAGAATTCAAAGATGTCTGTTATCTATTTTGAGGAAAAATCAGTTAAAAAGAAGGCTTTCATTTTGGCAGAGAAAGCAATACAAGTGGAAGTACAATTTCATCACATTCCTGGAGAGATTATATGGCGGCCATTTCCCAATCAGCAATACAGAGGGGAATTTATTTTCTATTCACAGCTTTCCTTTCCAATGCATATATTGCAAATATTCTAAATTAAGAACAGGATCCTCTTCTGAAACCAAGAGAGTTTAGAACCAATGTTTTGCATCATTTCTCCTGAAACAGAACCTCTTCTGAATGTGTATATTGTACTGCGAGCCTCGATGTCTGCTCGCCCTCATTTGCACCTGGACTGTAGCCACTGTGAATGATAATCCTTCGAACACTGTGATCCTGGGGAGCCCTTAAAAGTGGGCTCCTGCTTCTAAGTTTGCAGCAGCTTCTTTGTGCTAAGAATTGATTCCCAGGGCCATCCTTTATTCTGCATTTGGGCTTAGTCTCTACTAAGTACATAGTAGTTACCTAGTAATTTAGATTGGCGATTGACTTATCCCGATACGATATGGGTTTATACATTGTGGCTGCAAGTTTATAGGGGAAAAAAATGATTCATTGATTTTTTTAAAAAAATTTCTCCCAACTCTGAGAATCAACAATGCTTCATAAAATTTTTTTAGAACAGAAAATAAGCATAAATTGAATATCTTTCCCTCAGTCTTTCCTAGTTTGGGGTCAAATAAAAGACTTGCTTTTTATTTTATCTGTAGGATGTTTTTCCGTAATAACACGGATATCTCTTAGAAATACCATAGTTCATTTGCTTGGTGGAAGCTGGTTCAATAACACCATTATATATTTATGTGGTTTTGTGGGGAAGTAAAGATCAATAGAGGTCTTTCCAGCCATGTGACTATAATGATGGTTTTCTTTTCCTGCTCTATTCATTATTTATTAAATACCCTTTTGTGAACAACACGGTGCTAGACCTCGAATGTGATTGAATGAGAGGACTGTAGATGGACCCAATTCAGTGTACTGATATCATCCTGAAACTTTGGATTTTACTGAAATGTGTTTAAAATTATGGAAGACATGCTTGTGGCAAACACTTTATCAGTCACTATCACGTTTCAAGATAACATTGAACCACAAATTCAATGCAATGCGTATCTATATTCTTTGGAAATGTACCAAATTTAACTAGAAACATTCAAGATTTTCTGAAGTCATTATGAAAAAGCACCTAGGCAGAAAAATGCTAAATGGCCAAGATGGAGCTAAAGTGTATCTATTTCATTGGGTCTACGCTTGCATAAACTGTGAACATTAGATGTGTTTAGTGTGGATATTTTCCCAAAAAGCATAAGGCACAGAACTGCATTTTTACAAAATGTAAGAGAAGAAATGACATAGTGGTGGTCTTGAATGTGCAGGTCAGAAAGCTGAGAGTCTTGTCTCAAGCATGGGAACTGTGACGTGGATAAATTACTCATGGGGGTTGGGCACAGCATCTCACCCCTGTAATCCCAGTACTTTGGGAGGCTGAGGCAGGCAGACAACTTGAACCCAGGAGTTGGAGACCAGCCTGGGCAACGTGATGAAACCCCATCTCTACAAAAAATACAAAAATTAGCTGGGTGTGGTGGCTCGTGCCTGTAGTCACAGCTACTTGGGGGGCTGAGGTGGGGAGATTACCTGAGTCCAGGAGGTCAAGGCTGCAGTGAGCCATGATCAAGCAACTGTACTCCAGCCTGGGCACCAGAATGAGATCCTGTCTCAAAAAAAAAAAAATCACCATGGAGTCTGCCAGGATTCAGAGAACTAGACAGAGAAATTCAAAAACTGAAGAATTTCTTGAATTGACCCTGGGCTCTTTACCATGAGTTAATGTCATCTTCTACCTGGGAAGTGTTTGACCTGGGGAAAGAGAAATATATAAAGCTGGTTTGAGTTCTAGTTTTCACCAGACACTGTGGTGTCTCTTGCAGCCCTGGCTCCTCTCCGGCTGGTGTGTTCTCTCTTGCACCATCTTGCCCTCAGCTTTCTTTTCACCTGTTCTTCGAGAGAAAAGAGGCTGAACTTCTGACTTTGTCCTTGCTGAGATGATAAAGACTAATGAATGCCTTTGAAGCCTTCACAGCGTGGTAGCCTGAGGTCTTGAAGGGTTCGTTTCCTGTCTTGTGGCTATGTGGTTTCTAAGTTTCATGAAGGACTGTAGTAAATAAAACATGACATATGATCAGACCTAAAAGTGGACAGAAACTTGTGTTTACACATTGTATTTACACATTGTATCAGTGCGGGGAAAGGAAGGTAAGGAAGGGGAGGGAAGACAGGTTTATGTAGATGATCTCATCAGTCATTTATTCCCTAAGTGGAGGTGAGCCCTGCTGATTCTGAGATTATTCTTCTCTGGTGACGGCTTTCCTAGTGACAGGAACATGTCCAGCCTGTCGCCGATTCCCTGTGGAGATGAGGCAGCGTCCCTCTGGTGCTATCGCTTGTCCTTGTGAGGGGCTCTCCCAGGTGCCTTTGTTGCCATGGTTGCTCCTGAGCACACGCAAGATGCTAAAAATAAATTCCAAGTGAAACTTTCCAGCTGACTGGTAAAAGAGTTTTCTGCTCTCTTTGTATTTACATCCAATTGGCTGACAGTTGATATGCTCTGAGAAGCTGGATCAAATACAGATGCCATGCCCAGAATCAGCAGATGGGCTGGGGGTGGAGAGAAATTCTATAGGTTAAAGACCGCCAGAGGAGTCAAAAGCCTCCACTCCATGACCTTGCCTAACCATGTACCTTTGAGAAAATGGTGTCATTTCTCAGGATCTCAGTTTCTTTACTGGGAACTGCAGTGAGTATCAGAAGAACATTCTCATTTTAAAAGTGCACTTGTGAGTTCTGATTTTGAGTCTGAAACATTTCTGCATACTAGACCTCACTCCTATATCAACTCTGTAAACTTTGGCAGCCAATCACTATTGTCCCGAATTACCATCTAAGAGAACTTAAAAAGTATACCTCATGTGACTTGATGCCAGCATTCATACGACAAAAGTCACACACAGACACGCAGATGACGGTTGTGTTCGTTTTCCCATTCATGCACTATTTTCTTCATTCAGTAAATTATGACTGTGTTCTTTTAAGTCATCAGATTTTTTTTTATACAGCCAGCATTGAACTGAAAGCTATTAAGAAAAGTAAATGCCTGAGAGCATTAGGTATCAAATTAAAATAATACAGACTTGGAATGAGATGATATTAACATAATAGGAACAAAATATCAACACAAAATATTTGTGTGTTTTCTGATTACAAAAGATGTCTATGTGAACTCTTAAACTAATTGGACAAAAATCTCTAGAGTTAACATTTGATTTTTTTACTAACAGTAGTCCTGACATTGCATAATTTAATTTCTGAGTTACAGTAGTTCTGCTAATCTGAGACATAAGAAGGGCGAAAAAAGCAAACCCAAGGGATAATGGAAAATATGTCCATGAATTAGATGGAAGGCTCCTAGTGACTAAATTATGGAGCTAATTAGTGCCGAAAATATTTAATATGTACCGAATGTGAAGGATTCAACGATTGGGCTAAAATCTACTTAGTAATCTTCAGCAGTGCCCACTCAGGGCAGCAGCTACTAGAATTCTCTAGTTACAGAACAGAATCAGAGACTGAAGAAGGTTAGGCAAGATCCTATCATCAGCAGATCCTGTTTTCAGCAACGTTTATACTGTCTGCTGGTTTTACATGTTCTGTTCCTTTATGTGGAGGAATGATTCTCATCCTTTTAGGGAGGGCGCAGGGGATGGTTTTTTGTTATTAGCTGTATGGAAAGTAATTAAACTTGGTAAGCCTTCAAGCTTTATGTTCCAAAATTAACTCTCCTGGGCTTGGAAAGCCTTCTTAAATGACAAGAGGGTATAAGAATTGCAATGTAGAGCAGTGTAAGAACACAGATCTGAGGAAGGGTGGAGCTTGGGGACCTCGTGGAATTGCAAGCAAATTTAAAAATAGAGGATTCCTTAGGAACTCTGAAAGATATTCAAATGGAAGGTCATGCTTTGAAATAGGGAGAGATGGGAGTCTTCCACCAGCTGTTGATAAAAGGCAGAGAAACTGCACAAGGGAATGAAGGTTGCATCTACAATGTCTCATAATGCCAAATAGGCCTAAGAGTAAGGCCTCTGCTTTTCCTAGCCGCAAACTGGAGATGAATAGGCAGAATCAATTTGTAGAGTGCATCCACTTTAGTAAGTGCTTTAGTTATTGAACAGGTCAGGGCCAAGACTAGAACTCAGGGCAACTCAATGTACACAGACTTTCAGGCAGTAGGCAGAATTGAGATAATCTATTATATACACATTGATATCTCCCTCCAAACTTCCCCTTGCGCTTAACTTCTATTGTGATATTAGGACAAGAACTGGAGGAGCTGCAAGAGATATAAGCTAAGTATGAGGTTGTATGTAGTAGGATGTAGTAATGGGGAAATTAGCACATGGAATGACTGTGAGTGGATGATCAATAGTTTGTCAGGGCCATCACATAAAGGGTAATACAGGGCAAATGCTGTTGTACAAAGTGGCAGGTGAAGCATCACAGAATACAGAAGACAATTAATTAACCAGGTAATCATTGCAAGACATTTCTAAATTAGACCTGCCTATTTGGTAAATAGCTGATGGATAAATGACCCTCAATGCATTCTTTCAACAAATATTCACTGAGTGCCAAATTTATACAAGACATTGTGATAAAACCCATACTATAAAGATTAAGTGATCTCGGCCAGGTGTGGTGGCTCATGCCTGTAATCCCAGCACCTTGGGAGGCCAAAGCAGGTGGATCACCTGAGATCGAGAGTTTGAGATCAGCCTGACCAACATGGAGAAACCCCATCTCTACTAAAAATACAAAATTAGCCGGGCATGGTGGCACATGCCTGTAATCCCAGCTACTTGAGAAGCTGAGGCAGGAGAATTGCTTGAACCCAGGAAATGGAGATTGCAGTGAGCTGAGATTATGCCATTGCACTCCAGCCTGGGCAACAAGAGCAAAACTCCATCTCAAAAACAAAAACAAAAACAAACAAACAAAAAAGATTAAAAGATCTCTTTTTTAATAAGTTACTTAAATAAATGCCTATACCTTCTATGAAAACTCACTTTTTTTTTTTTTTTTTTTTTTTTTGAGATGGAGTCTCGCTCTGTCGCCCAGGCTGGAGTGCAGTGGCGCGATCTCCGCTCACTGCAAGCTCTGCTGCCTCCCAGGTTCACGCCATTCTCCTGCCTCAGCCTCCCCAGAAGCTGGGACTACGGGCGCCCACCACCACGCCCAGCTAATTTTTTTTTGTATTTTTAGTAGAGCCGGGGTTTCACCTTGTTTGCCAGGATGGTCTCGATCTCCTGACCTCGTGATCCGCCCCCCCTCGGCCTCCCAAAGTGCTGGGATTACAGGCGTGAGCCACCGCGCCCAGCCGAAAACTCACATTTTTTAAACTAGATTTTAAGAGAGAAGGGTGTGTTTGAAACAGAAGCAGCAGCCTGAGCCAACAGTAGACAGCAGAAAATCACAGGCATACTGGGCTGAGGCAAGAGGATAACTGGACCATAAGGAGAGATGGGCATGGAAGGTTAAGCGTTGGCCCATCATGGAGGGAGCTGTAGAAAATGAAGCTTTCAGGGAAGGAAGTACCAGTAAAGATTTCTGAGCAGAGAAGTTGCAAGAACAGAACTGTTATCAAGCTTAATCCGGTGATGTTATATATCAAGCTGAGTTGGCCCAGTTTGTTCAAGCTGATAATTCAGGGGTGGGGGGTAGTGGGAAGAAGCGGTAAAAATGAGTTTACATGCTCACAGAATGATGGAAACGTGAGGTTCATTGGACACTTCAGCTGGGAAATGCACATCTAAGCAAGACTCCACCACTAATGTGATAGAAGACAATTTGAAGAACAGTCACATACAGGAATGCAGGGGTTTGTTTGTTTGTTTTGTTTTTTTGAGATGGAGTCTCACTCTGCTGCCCAGGCTGGAGTGCAGTGGCATGATCTTGGCTACCTGCAACCTCTGCCTCCTGGGTTCAAGTGATTCTTCTGCCTCAGCCTCCTGAGTAGCTGGGATTACAGGCATGCACCACCACACCCAGCTAATTTTTGTTTTTTCAGTAGAGATGGGATTTCACTCTGTTGGCCAGGCTGGTCTCAAACTCCAGACCTCAAGTGATCCACCAGCCTTGGCCTCCCAAAGTGCTGGGATTACAGGCGTGAGCCACCGCACCTGGCCTGAATTCAGGATTTTTTTTTTTTTTAACGTGAAAGACCATGCTATCTGTACATGTTGGAAACAACAGAATTTCCTTTCTTTTGCTCTAGAAAGTTGGAAAGGTATTTCATTGGTAAGACTTAATCAGCCTCAATGCCTCCTGTGTCTTGGAGGTATTAAAGTCGAGCCCACTGTTGTACCCTTAGGCCCTGGCCCAAGACCCGTGGATGAGCAAATGATGTATTTATTTACAAAAGGGCAGACAATATTGCTGGAGAAACCACTCACGTAGCCCACATTATCTTCCTAGAAAATTACAAAACTATATCAAACCATATAAAAGTCATTCCTAATATCCCAACTGAGTATAGGATGAGAAAAAGAAAGTGAAGTTGAAAAAGCCAGTAAGGAGTTTATTACACTAGTATTAAGGAAAGTCAATAGGAGCCTAAACTAAGTTGGTGGTAGGGGAAATGGAAAAGCAGAGAGAGAGGCCAAATCTCACAAGGTAGAATACAGACAAATTGGTGAGAGCTAAAAGATGACTGACATTTAGCATGAATAGGGGAGACAGACAGGGAACCGGTGTAGAGGTCAGGCAAGGTCAGTGTCAGATGCACTGGTCTGGAAGCGATAGGAGGCTATCTGACTTGAGACTACAGCAAATGTGGAACTAGAATTCGAGGAGCAGCCGGCTGGCAGAGGGAATTTGAGGAACTATCTGCAAAGAGGTATTTGAAGAATTGGAGGAGATGTCTAAGTGAATCATATATGAAATATGTGATAACCAAATCTATGTTGCATTTTTTTCTTGACTGTTAAGACTGGCCTGACTTCTCATTTATCTTAGTCTTTTTTTTTTTTTTTTTTCTGGAGTCCTGTTGCTTCTCATTCAAAGACTCCTTATCTCTTGTGGGGATCCCAGCCCTTGCAAAGTACTGGGCACTGTTCGGCTTCCCCAGAGCCCACGCAATCCCCTGCTCCCTTGATACTCTCTGCTACAGTGGGGATATAGGTGAATACTCATTGTTTTTGCCTCTCTTCTAGCTGGAGGTACACCTATGACTGATAGCCTGAAAGCGCTTGAGGGGAGGCCAAAAGAAACAAACGGGCCTGATCCTCCTCTTTCCCTTTCTCTATCCTACCTGCTACACAGGCATTGTGCGTGGAGCCAGGGCAGCCCTACCTGTTCCACCAAAGCAACAGGCATGGGGAAATGCCAAGAGAATTTCACAGGCAATGAACCAGATAGAGTTAAGCCTCCAAAACCATGCCAGCTGCCCTCTGCCTCCAATCTTCCTGCTATGTGAGCGAATGAAATCCCCATTTGTGCAAGCTACTCTTAGGTCAGGTTTTCTGTGACTTCTAGCCAAACACATTCCTAACTGATGTACTCTGCCTGTTTTTTTGGAGGTGGGGGCAGTTTGAGCGATTCCCAAAAGGTGTGTTCCAGTTTTCTATTGCTGTATAACAAACAACCTCAGAGCATAGTGACTTAAAGGAACAATAACCATTTATTTAACTCACACATCTGTAATTTGGACAGGGTTCAGTGGAGATAGTTTTTCTGCTCCAAGGGTGTCAGTTGGAGAAGCTCAATAGGGAACAGAAGGATACAATTTCAAGATGGTTTACTCATATCACTAACTAGTTGATTTTGGCTATTGGATGGAGGAAATCGGGGTCTGGAGCCAGAGGCCTCCATTTCCCTCCATGTGGGCCTCTATGTAGCTGCTGGGCTTCCTCACAATATGGAAGCTGGGTTTCAATAAAGAACGTAGCAAGAGTACAATGAAGGTTCACGGCATGTTTATAATCTCTCCTCAGATGTTACAAAGCATTACATCTACCATACTCCATCAGTCAAGTCAATTGTAAACACGCACCCAAGTTTAAGGGGAGTATCATTGCCATCTCCTGATAGGGGTGTGGCCAGGCCCTAGAATATACAGGATGAAAAATATTATATAGGATGCAGACATCTTTGGAAAATATAATCTGCTAGAAGGAATTTTATAAGAATTCATATATAAACTATATGAATAAAGGTGCACTTTATTCATTCATTTATTTATTGTTGCACTCTAGAGATTATGTGTGACACTTATAGAAAAGAAGAGCTCATCAAAATTAGAGTTTTGATTTATTGCAATAATTCTGCCAAATTTTTTCAAATAGAAGTCATAATGGACTTACGGGTAACGTGCCTTCTCTTTGTGGTATTAACCAAATATCCCAAGATTTGTCTTGATGATCAAATGCATTTTGGAGAGTCACAGTTAATCCTATTCATTTAACTGTATCCTCTTTGGGGTATAATTGTAGAGGACCTGGTATGTTTCACCTGTCCGTGACTAAGTAAGAAAACTCCACTGTATGGGTAAGAATTGAGTAAGAGTGTGTGTGTGTGTGTGTTTGTGTGTGTGTGTGTGTGTGTGCGCGCGCGTGTGCTGGGGGCCCTTTGATGGATTGGAAAGTTGGAATCTAGCACAGAGCCACCTCACAACCTCACAAGAACACAAACATAATATCCTTCAGTCCTAGAAAGAGCTGCAAATACCATGAAATAGCTCTCTGTACACAGAATTCCCTTGTGTTGTTTGTGCAGTCATGTCAGAAAATATAAAAGGATGCTATGCTAACGAGTAGTCAGTCTGCTCTCAGACCCAACACTTGCCCTTGCTTTGCTCTGCACAAGGAACATGGAACTACATTTCTGAGGCTACCTGGCCAGTTGGGGGTCCTACTAGAAGACTAGAGTCTTCTAGGACTGCTGTCCTTGGCCATGTCTGTGTCTCCCTGCATGGTAGGCAGCTTTGGCAACGGCTCTGGAGAACCCACCCTCCTAGTATTCATGCCCTTGTGTAACTCCTTCTCCTTGAATGTGAACTGGACTTACTGCAATGAATAGAACATGGCAAGGATAATGGGATGTCACTTCTAAGCTTAGGTGAAAAGGAGATTATGACTTCTGCATTGCTCCCACGCTCTCTTCCCTTCTCATCTGTTTGCTCTGATGAAGCCAATTGCCATGTTGTGAGCTCCCTGATGTGGCAAGAAATTGAGGAAGATCTCTGGCCAACCACCAGGGATGAGCTGTGTCCTGCCAACCATTGCTTGAGTGAGCAGCCCCACCCCTAGTCGGGCCTTCAGATGATTGCAGCCCTGCCTGGCCAATACATTGATTACAGACTTGAGCAACACAGAGACAGGGGACCCAGCTTAGCCATGCCTGGATTCCTAACCCACAGAAACCGTGAGAAAGTACAGGATGTTGTTTTAAGCCACAGGGCTTGGGATGATGTGTTACACTGTCGAAGATAACGAATACACAGAGGCTCCAGTTCCTTCCAGAAGCTCCGTGCTCTGCTATCAGCAGATGGGGTGGAGCTGGGCTCTGGTAGCTTTATCCACTGTCACTCAGCTGTGAGTTGGAAGTGGCTGTCTGCTGTTGCTAAGTGCCTCACTGTCCCATGTTTGGGTTTTCCGATCCCTTATTAGCTGTATATCTTATTCCTATATGAACTTCCTGCCTCTAGTAGTTTTTGTTTTTCTACGTGAATCCTGTCTGAATAGATTACAGCTCACAAATTTGGTAAAATGCCTCTCGTTTGTGTCCATAAAGTTTTTCTTCTTTCCATAAAAGTCAGAGGTCCAAAGGTACAGTGCCAGAGCTGGTAGTGCAGTATGAGTGAACACTATGATGTCCAGCACCAGAAGCATGGAAGGAATAGCAGAGAAATAAGGTCTACTTTCATATCTAACTTTGTGTTTGTAATTTTGTAATCTCTACTTTTTAGGCACCAACCTAATTTAATAGCAAATAAGTAATCGAGATACATGTTATTACACAAATACTGAAGGTGATAGGAGTTTTCACCTTTATCATGCTGACACACATGTATTCTTGAAAAGTTCTGTGTTTTAAGATATTTGTTTTCAAAATAGTTGCAAAGCATGTTCTTTACACTAATCTAAAGTGACCTACATAGGCTGGGCGTGGTGGCTCATGACTGTAATCCCAGCACTTTGGGAGGCTGAGGTGTGCGGATCACCTGAGGTCAAGAGTTTGAGACCAGCCTGATCAACAAGGTGAAATATAGTCTCCATTAAAAATCCAAAAATTTGCTGGATGTGGTGGTGCACACCTGTAGTCCCAGTTACTCGGGAGGCTGAGGCACGAGAATCACTTGAACACGGGAGACAGAGGTTGCAGGGAGCCAAGATCACACCACTGCAGTCCAGCCTGGACAACAGAGGGAAACTCTGTCTCAAAAACAATAATAAATAAATAAAATAACCTGCATAATCTAAAATAATCTATATCAAGAAAAGTTTAAAAATACAATTAACTTCAAACAATTAAATATGAAAGACAAGCTTTCAAATAAATAATGCATGTTTACAGAAATTTCAGGGAACTATCACTTAGCTTTGTAAGTTTAATAGATAAAAGTATTAAAATCATCTAATGATAAATTATTTCTATAACATGAATAGCATCCATCACAAAAGTTTTAGTAATAGTATAGTTTCACAAATACAAATTACTCTTAAATTGCATATACAAATCATTCTATGACAAATATTTTTTAAAAACTAGTAAATTGTCTACCATATATCTATCACTCATAATCCTATAACTTTTTTTCTTTTTATGGTAGCGTCTCACTATATTGCCTGGGCTGGACTCCCCATGTCACCTAGGCTGGTATGGAACTCCTGAGCTCAAGCAATCCTCCTGCCTCAGCCTCCCAAAGTGCTGGGATTATAGGTATGAGCCACCATGCCCAGCCCATAATCCTGTAATTTTAGCAACATTTGACACCAGCTTAAAGAAGGCACATAAATTTATTTAACCTTCACTTTCATCAATCTGTGCCTGCCTCCCAGTTCAGACACATTGGATACCAAAACTGTTAAAGGCCTAAAAAAATCCAGTTAAAGTAACTTTAAATTAAAATAGCTTTAAAACAACAAAGGTTCCTGTTGATTTTGAATTATCACAGGAGAAACTTGGAAACCTTTGTAGTTTTCTTTTAAACTTTCAAATTTTAAGATCTATGACTCCATTGCTTAGAAATTATTTCTACTCCACTCAACCAACTTTTAAAATGAAATAAAAATGATAACCTTCTAACTTTAATTACCTTAATTCATAGAAAACCGTAAGGAGGCAAGGAGGTGAACAGCTCTTTGGTCATTAGTTTTAAGAAGAAATATCCTACCTAAAACAAGCTTTTATCAGAACAAACACAGAAGCACAACAAATTGTATTTAGAAAGTGGCATTGCCTGAAGAATCAGAAATATTCCCCTTCTATACTGAGCAGAGGCCTCTCTGAGTACAGTGGCTTCTGCTAACCTTGAAGGATTGCATCCTTCCATCCATTCATTACAGATTGTTACATCCTAAGAACCAGGAGGGATCTTAGAGGTTATTAATTCCCTTTCCATAGTTGTCAGCCAAACAAATTGAGGTGCTCAGTGATCAAGTGAAGTCCCTAAATCCCATAGCTTGTCTGTTGCAGAGCCAGGCTAGACCTCAGACCACCTGGCTCCCAGTTTAATGAAAGAACAAATTGCATAACCTGGCAAATACGGTTAACATGTAAGATCAACTTAATGGCTTTATCTTCCCTTAGAGTCATATTCAAGACTGCATGAAGGAGAGTCTCAATTGTCAACTTTTTGGTGGTAGAACCTGTCTTACCTGAATAATAAATGTTCTGTCATGAAGAGCAATAGTCACAGGAGTGATGAAATGGTCACAGGTGAATCATTAGGTTGCAACAAAGATGAATAATATTATCATATTCTCTGTGTGTCCAAACTATTCCCAAGTTAGGAGCCAGATTTTAGTCTCTTTCCTTGATGCATTTTTTTTTTTTTTTTTGAGAAGGAGTCTCGCTCTGTTGCCCAGGCTGGAGTGCAGTGGCGATCTCGGCTCACTGCAAGCTCTGCCTCCCAGGTTCACGCCATTCTCCTGCCTCAGACTCCCGAGTAGCTGGGACCACAGGCGCGTGCCACCACACCCGGCTTATTTTTGTATTTTCCGTAGAGACGGGTTTTCACCGTGCTGGTCAGGCTGGTCTCGAACTCCTGATCTCGTGATCCGCAGGCCTCGGTCCCCCAAAGTGCTGGGATTACAGGTGTGAGCCACCACACCCAGCCTCCTTGATGCACTTTACTGTCCTTTTAATTAGCCTTATCTATTTCCCTACTTATAAATGGAATAAACTTTTTTTTTTCACAGCAGCTACAAAAAGTAATGCAGCATCTTATTTTGACACCATGTCTTATTTCCTTTGGCTCTTTGGAAAGAGCCAAAAAGGCTTAGTTAGCTAAGTTTATGTTCTGAAGAAGCATGGAAAAGCAGGTTAAAGTTCTGTAGGTACCCAGTACTAGACTCTGCACACAAAAATAGAAATAAAATCTGTATTCTCTCAAACTACCATAGAATTTCCCTATTCAGTTCTACAACTCAATATACCTGCTGACTAAACACTTCAAGGACAGAAGATTGTGCTAAGACTGTTTTTTCAATATAAAAAATACTCATTTGAATTAAAATTACTGGATGGATCACATGATATTTAAGAATTTAAGGAGGATGGAAAATTATGCCCATGTTGCATAGATGGGCTTATGTGGTACTCAGAGATTCAGAATTTTTTACATTTCCTCATATCTGTTAATTTAATTTGATTTTTCTTGCTTACCCTTGCAGCCAGCATGTAAAAATGAAGGAAATGATAAAAACCAAGAAAAAGAAGAAACTTAGCAAAGCAACAATTTAAGGTAAAAAGCCCAGCTTAAAATCTTAGGTAGTACATATATACTTAGGTATACATTTATTTTATCAGGAAACTTTATCTTAAAGAATAAATAACCCTTTTTGCATTGTCCCTAAACTGGAAACCATTTCACCATATTTGGTTCAAAAACAACCTTAATACACTATAACTTTTTGCTAAGGCCAATGAAAAAGTTATTAAGATACAGGAAAATGCTGCTTTTATCAGACTTAGCTGCAGAGTGTGAAGAGGTGGGGAATGGGTAAAAATTAGAGAAAAGTAACAGCTACAAAGTACCTGGGAAAGGCATTTTAATCCAATCCAAACTAAGCATCTTTTCCTCTGGTCAATACCTGGCATTCTTTGGGGCTGACCTTAGCATTGTATCACTTCCTGGCTGTTGGAGTGGATTCAAGTTCTTTCTCCTTTTTTTTTTTTTTTTCAAATTGTCTTCATGTTTGTGCCTTCCACTAGAGATTGAGTTCAATACATCTTTGCAACTGCAGTGCTGACCACTATGCTTGGCATATAGTAGCACACAAAGAAAATTTGGTAAGTGGATAGATGGATGGATGAAGCAATGAAAAAAGTGAATGAATGGGCATTTATTTTCCAGTTGTTTTACATCCTTGTTGATATGGTTTGGCTCTGTGCCTCTACCCAAATCTTATCTTGAATTGTACTCCCATAATTCCCACGTGTTGTGGGAGGGACCTGGTGGGAGACAGTTTGAATCATGGGGGCAGTTTCCCACATACTGTTCTCAAGGTAGTGAATAAGTCTCACGAGATCTGATGGTTTTATGAGGGGTTTCCACTTTTGTGTCTTCCTCATTTTCTCTTGCCACCACCATGTAAGAAGTGCCTTTCACCTCCTGCCATGATTCTGAGGCCTTCCCAGCCATGTGGAACTGTAAGTCCAGTTAAACCTGTTTTTCTTCCAACTCTGTTTATGGCTTTATCAGCGGCATGAAAATGGACTAATACACTTGTCACCTGCCCTACACTCTTTGGGGCTTTTCAGCCTTAAACTGGATATAAGCCAGTTTCACCTGTGAGATAGACCTAAGCCACTGGGGCTTCTCTCCCCAGGAGGGTGCTCAATATATACATGTTTGTTAAGTGACAATGCTAAAGAGAGATTCTCTGATCTCCAAATAACATGTACGAAGTCAAGATTATTAACATTTCTTAACAGGAAAGAAGGAAAATAATGTTTGGAATGAATGAGCTCAGTGCTTTAACTATATGTTTACAATCAATACAGATGCACTTCCTCTTTGGTGTCTTTCCCCCGTGCACAGTGACCTGCCCCCTCCACTAGATCTTTTTTTGTTGTTTTTTTATGCCCATGAATTGGGAATAAAGTGCCAGCAAATTTGATTTTATTGTTCCACATGAATGCTAGTCAATTTTCCCAGTGGGAATACTAAAGATGATAATTGCATGTTGTCTCATCTTGTCTGTATAGGTCTCCTCTAGTGGTAAGCCACTGAAAGCATGAAAGGATAGGAACAAGAACAAATGAAATGTAATGTGGTGCATTCTTTGAACTAATAGGGACCTGCTGTTTGAAGGGTATCACTGATTTGTAGATAGATAGTGTTAGGGAAAGCTCAAACTGTTTTCCCTCTGCTTGAACACCCACACAATAGAAGTCAACATAGAAGACGTCTGTGACCCTAAAGTATGTATTTCTCCCCCTTCCAACAATTCAAGAAAACAGTTCAGCAGCAGACACCAACAAGGTGTCTTCCAATTCAATTCCGACACTATCTATCTAGAAATAGCATCAGGTCACACAGGTTGGGGCCTCAGTTCCAAAACTTCCCCACTCTTCAGCCATTAGTTGCAAGTCCAGGCCTCCAAAACTTCTGACCAACTGACTTCGAGCTGGGGTGCCCATTAATTTGGGTTCGATTAATTTGTTGGAGCAGCTCGCAGAACTCAGGGAAACATTTACATTTTCCAGCTTATTATAAAGGATATAACAGAGGATACCGATGAAGAGATGCATAGGGAAAAGCATATGGGAAGGGGTACGGAGCTTCCACGCCCTCCCTGGGTGTCCTGGCCTCCAGGAATCTCCATATGTTCAGCTATCTGGAAGCTCCCAAACCCTGTCCTCATGGGCCTTTGATGTGGACTTCATTGGCTAGGCATTCATTGGATTGACAACCATGGAGAAATGTGATTGGACAAAAAGGGTATGAGCTAAACCCAGCGAGGCCTGTCTGTTCAGATTCTTCTTGGCCTCTCTGCAGCATTCCTTTCTACAGGGTATGGGGTAGGACCACCTCTGGAATGAGGGTCTTAAGAACCACAGTCAGATTAGAGTCCTTCCTTGGGCAAGTAAAAGGAGGGCTGGAGAAGTTCAAAGAGAGATTCTGTGGATTGTAACAAGGGCGATGGGAGTTATGCATCAGGAACTGTGGACAAAAACCTGTATATGTAAATATACATACATATATATATATATAATATCACAGGTAGACATAGACTTTTTTTTTCCTTTTAGGCAGGCTTCACTCAGGGAATATAGGGAGTGACTGTCAATGGAAGGTATGGTAATAAATGGTTGGGCTCCATAGTTAGGGCACTTGATGGATTACCGGGGCTGTTGGATGTTGTAGGTGTCACTCTGCTCCTGTGGAATGCAGGCTACAGAGCTGGTCCTTGGTGGGTAATTATTAGGCAATGAGAAACAGTCTTGAACAGCACAGGGACATAAAGAATCTTGTCTGAGACACCGTCGCTTTGTGGTTTATTTCACATCACTTGTCTTTTGGGAGGAAACAATCATACTCTATTATTGATGACTTGTACTGTTGCATGGAGAAAAGGCGTGGATAATGAATATAATAGGTGACCCTAAAGCAATTGCTTTTTGTTATTAGAACGTTGTTGAAGAGAGAGACCGCTTATCATAATTACTTGCCCACATATCCCTTCAACACTCACTTTTCACACCCTTCTTCTCTAATTTCCTCTGGGAACGAGGTGGGTAGATAATGAAGAGAATAGATGTAAAGGCGAAACAAGTATGTTTACATAGCAGGATTATCAAGAAATTGGGGTTCTGGCCCTGTGTCCTTGAAAGACAGAAAGCCCATTTGCATTTTCCAAGTTTTATACCCTCAGAGGGGTAAAAACTGATGAGTAATGCCTCCCTCCCTCTGTGCTGTACTCTCAGAATAATACCATGTGCTCATGCCATTCCTCAAAGCTCCTTGAACAGTGGCCAAGGTGCTCAGACAGACTTATCTCCATCACTTATCAAATGTGGTTAGAGAGACAAGACATAGATTGTACCTATCACAGTAATAACGAAGCATTTGAGATTGTATCTGTAAAGCCCAGTGACACGCACAGTCTATTTGTATGCCAACAGAGATTCCTTAGACTGGCCTCAGGTACAGAAGGGGCCATGTTCAGGGTAATTCCTTGTTTTTCTTTGGCTCTTGCCCCATCTGCTAATACAGAAAACCAATTCTCTACAAAATCATTACCTCTCCAACACATGTCTGGGCATCTTCAGGGGATGAGTCTCTGCACAGGATTGAATCTACTGGTAGCTCTGCAGCTTCAACCAGGGACACTGCAGCTGGTGCTGGGGCTGCAGCTTCTGGCTTGTCTGGATAAAGCCACACCTGCCAAATACCACGACCCCCACCTCTAGGAACCTCAGGCATCCTCTCCCTCACTGCCTTCGTCTCCTGATGGGCCCTGCTGCTGCTTCTGCCACCTCGTGCAGGATGTTGCTACAGATGTGCCAGTGCTGCTTGGAGGTCTGTGCTGAATCTGGGTGCAGTCTTTCTCTCTTTTGGGTCACATTATAATAGAAAAAAGAATGCAATTGGCTTGTGTCCTAGGACCACACTGAATTTTAATATATAATTTTAGAGTATAGCCCAATTTCTCCCTATAATACTGCTATGGGGACATGGAGATGGGCTTCAGGACAAATCATTATGTGTGATAGGCATCATTTTCAGGAGAAAATTATTGTCATTTTTAGGACAAAATGATGCTTATCACTTACATTGATTTATCATGGAGCCCACCTTCATGTTCCCATAGCTGTATTATCATCCCTCTTCTCTAACTATAAGGTTCTAGAAGTGGCTAAATGTGTCTTTTCCCCTAGGATGAATTGGTTCTCTGATGGGACATTAGTCCCTCAGCAGAGATGAGGAACCTCTGCTGGGCTTATCTCCTCCTCATTCACCAGATGCACCAGCAGAGGCCTATCTGGGACTCATGTTGGGATCACTGGCAAAGGCTATTGGGAGGTTCGCAGGTAGGTTGGGTTGTGAAGGAATGTTTTATGGAAGAGAAAGTCAAGGCCCCTGCACACTTCCTGCCTTCACAGAGTGTACATGCTGGTGGGAAAGAAAGAGGTCACATGTAAGAAAGCATAAGGAGATCTGAGAGGGACAATTCTAAATGCCATAAAAAGGAGAACTGATCAGAATTCCAAAAGGCACCATCTTGGATGCCTTAATCCCAAATGCTGAAATCCTAAAAGATCAAAATTCCCAAAATATAATTCTGGAAAAAAATAATAAACTCTTTAAAAGATATTTATTTACACTTTTAAAAGGGGTTTTAGGCCGGGCGCGGTGGCTCAAGCCTGTAATCCCAGCACTTTGGGAGGCCAAGGCGGGTGGGTCACGAGGTCAGGAGATCGAGACCATCCTGGCTAACATGGTGAAACCCCGTCTCTACTAAAAATACAAAAAACTAGCCGGGCGTCGTGGCGGGCGCCTGTAGTCCCAGCTACTTGGGAGGCTGAGGCGGGAGAATGGCGTGAACCCGGGAGGCGGAGCTTGCAGTGAGCCGCCGAGATCACGCCACTGCACTCCAGCCTGGGAGACACAGCGAGACTCCGTCTCAAAAAAAAAAAAAAAAGAAAAAAAAAAAAAAAGGGGGGTTTTATTTGAAAAACATATAAACACACAGGACAGGACACTTCATAGGCCACTTTACACAATAAAATAGGCAATAACAACATATATGTTTTTGCAAGCATAAATACTCAGGTATATGAATGGCAGCCACATGGGTATAACAGTTATGAGCAGATAAACCATATTCATAAAGAAAAGGTAAAAAGGAGGTGTATAAAGCCATGCCACTGTGGCTGGCAATTGTGTGCCTCCACCTCAGTCATCTGAAATACCGTGAAGAACAACCTTCGCCTTTTGAGAAGATTAATAAAAAACTGATTACCACTGCATGTGCAGTTGCCAAAAGAACTGAGATTTTGAGAAATTTTATCTTTCCTAAAGAAAATGTACAATAACGACTTCTCTTCATTTACTGAGGAAGCTTCAACCTTTTCACATACGTGCACAATGCTTATTATCCACAAAGTCAAGATTCTGATAGTACACTCTTGTGGGCTCAAATTTGCAAAAAAAAAAAAAAAAAGAAAAGAAAAAAAGAAAAAGGAAAAGGAAAAAAGTGTAAAAGAAATTAGAATTCTCTAGAAGATTTCACATGATTTATACCTCTGGTATTGGAAGTGACATAAAGATGAAGTACATAGCATAGTGAATTGTAAAACATAATGCTGACAATTTGAAATAGTAAAAAATGAAGAACAAAAGAAAAAAAAGAAAAAAAATACCTAAAAGGAAAATTCAACATATGAAAAAGTGTGTTGCAGGGCTAGATTATGGGCAATTGCACAGAGATAGTCCATAAGAGCTGGCCTAACATGATACAACTATCCTGTGGTTAGGATTTTGGGGATTTTAGACTTTAGAGATTTTGATCTTTCAGCATTTTGACATTCTGGACTACAGTGTTCAGGAATGTGTGTTTTGGGATTATGATCCAAACCTCCACAAGAAGATAGAGGGTTGACCTGGCCTAGTACAGGGATCAAGAAGGATCATCCTGAGGGAGAGCCATTTGAGACCTGAAGGATGAAGGGGGGTTAGCAAGACAGAAGCAGGTAGGGAAGGAAACTCTTGGCACACGGGAAGTCTGTGTGGAGGCTGAGAGGTGAAATGTGCTGAGTGTAGAACTATGGAAAGTGTTTGGTATTGCTGAAGAATAGGGAGCAAGGCGGGCAGCTGGAAAGAGCAGACAGGGACAGGTTAAGGAAGTTTTCTCTCGAGGGCAATGGGAAGCCTCTGAGGTTTTTAAAGCAAGGGAGGAAGGTGATCCGATTTGTGTGTATGAAGGGCAGATGAATTAGAGAAGAGCTGGACAGAAGGCAGGAAGAGAGACAGAACATTTAGGAGGCTGTTGCTATTGTCCTGGCAAGACATGATGGTGCAGTAAGGATGTTAGGAGAAGTAGATACATGCAAGATATATTTAGGAGGTAGAGATAGAGGCCTGGTCATTGATTGGATTAAAGCATGAGGGAGAAGGAGGGGTTGAGGAGAAGCCCCTGCTTTTGGAAACGACAAATAAATGGGTGGTGATGCTATTACTGAAATGGGGATCACAGGAAATGGAGTCTGGAGAGTTACGTTTTTTGACATATCGGGTTGAAGTGTATTGAGATTGCGCTACCTTTGAGGCATCCAAGTAGACATGTTGGCTGAAAAGTACAATTTCATAGTAGTCAGAGTTCATTTTTGCCATGTCGGTATCTGGTATACAATCTATCACAGGAGAGTTCATTTTCACAGTCTTCACCTCTGATAGATATCTATATCTATATCTACATCTACATCTATATCTATATCTATATCTCTATTGATCTATCTGCATACTTAGCTTCCTGGGAGCTGAATAGCCATTCCTAGGCTGTCCATTTTGGTTCATGGGTCCCAGCACAAGGACTGTAAACACTGGAAAAGATGAGATTTGCCAGGAAACAGGTGAAGGGTAGGAGAAATCCTGAGGTGCATCAGATGTGAAGGTGGTAGAACAGGAGTTTCAGAGGCAGGGAAGTGTCAGAGAGGAATGAAGGGTTCCAGGAGAAGGTAGCACAATGGGGCAAAGGAAGGTGAATGTTCCATGAAGGAGAAAGTGTTCTGCAGTGGTCAATACTGCTGAAAGTTCCCTCCAGGAAACTAAGGTTGGAGGCAGTCTATGGAAGGTGCAAATGTTACGAAGGTGAGGAGAACTTTGATGTTATTTAGTATGCAATGAGAAACCCAGAAGAATTGGGAACTGGAAATTTATGTGCTTAAAGGACTGTGTGTCCAGTGGTTTAGAACGGGGTCCCTGGCCCCCAGTCTGTGGCCTGTTAGGAACCGAGTGGCACGGTAGGAGATGAGTGGCTGGCTGGCTTCATCGGTATTTACAGCTGCTCCCCATCACTGGCATTACTGCCTGAGCTCCGCCTCCTGTCAGATCAGTGGCAGCATCAGATTCTCATAGAAGCATGAACCTTATTGTAAACTGCGCATGGGAGGGATCCAGGCTGTGCTTTCCTTATGAGAATCCAACTGATGCCTGATGACCTGAAGTGGAACAGTTTCATCCCTAAACTATTCCCCTCCACCAGTTCCTGGTGCCAAAAAGGTTGGGGACCACTGGTTTAGAAGCCAGGGGGAAGAAAACAAAGAGCTTATTTAAGAGAGTTGTCCGTACTCAAGGACAAAAGCACCTAAGGAGGACGGCTGCGCTGGTGTGAGAGATCGCTGGAGGAAACCAGAATCATTCTTGTTGGATCATGGAAGGCAGAGAAAGAGAAGAATCCAAGAGAAGACTCTCTTGGGTCCAGTATTTAGCGCAGTGACATCTGTATCACCAATGTCATGGCTAGCAAAGGTTACCAGCCTTCGGGAAAATTTGATAGATTTGGTTTTAGGTCACTGAGTTGTAGGCAACAGCGTCACATGGTGACGGTCTCTGTTGTTGTTGTGTTTTGTAAGTGGATGAAAATGGTGTCTTCTGCAGGCTCTTTACTTAGGATGAAAATGGTGTCTGCCACAGGCTCTTAGGATGAAAATGGCGTCTGCCACAGGCTCTTTACTTAGTCATTTGTTGCATTTCTGGAAATAAAGTAGTACAATTTCATAGTAGTCAGAGTTCATTTTTGCAACGTTGACACCTGATTTTACAATTTCTGGAAACACTGAAATTAGGAGAGCTAAGGTGTTTCAATTTCCTTTTATGGTTCTTTTCTCCTTACTCCTACAATCTTAAAATACAGTATGAGCTTGCTCTTTCCACATCAAAGCAGTTTCAAAGATTTAATTTTCAGATTATGTGGGTAGGATTTACCTTTCTAACCCTTGGCCACTCTTCTCATATTTCTCTCTGACTGCCTCCTCACACTGCTCCTTTGCTCCCCTTCCTTCCCATCTCTCTCCCTCAATTTCCTTCCCACTTAGGTCTCTCCCCAGGAAATCTCAAGTGCAGTTATTTCTCAGACAACCAGATGTTAGAATGAGGAAATGTGGCCTCGCTAATCCACTTGGACCTGGAAAGCAGAAACTACATAGTCTTGATGGACCATTTCAAATTTATCTCTATTTCTCCCTTATATCTCCTAATTTTTTAAAAACAAAAATCTGTCCCCTTATAGGATATAAATATCATAAACATTTTCCTCTCAGTGCTCTGACAGTTTTTCTTCATGAGATAGCAAGCACATCCTCCAAAGCATTTAATACTGGGTGCCCAGTCCCTAGCTGTTAAATGAATAAATGAATGAATGAATGATGAAGGCAGGCAGAACAGTCTCTCTACTTTTTTTCATACTCTCCATATTGCTTTCAATTTTTTCTAGATTATTTTTTCCCAGGGGGTGTGTTTTTCCATCAGCACTGCAGAAAGACTTGGAAATAGTCACCAGGTACTGTGAAATGTCTTCCACATTGAGGCTGCTTAGAGTTTAATTAACAACCTAAACTGTTGTTACAGAAGACTGTTAAAATTAGGAAAGCAAGTGGTTTGCCAAATTATAGGCAGCCCTAGATACACAGCCAATATTAAAAAGAAATCAAATGTAAAATGTAAATCTATATACATATATGGTATGCTGTATATGCCTTTTCTGTACTGATTTCTTTAGATTTATTACTCGGCAGAGTATGTGTGGTGCTTTTGAGCATTATTATTGATAAACGCCATCTAGTGGTATAGAATAGCAGATGCTCTGTAGATCCGTTCAAGTAACACGTCATTATTATTGTTATTTTGTAAAAATAGAACCAAAAGCACTCGTTAAAGGATCCTGTTTGTCCCAAGTAGAAATAAAATTTGGAAGATTAAGATATAAACTTTAAATCTGCTATGGAAGAAAACAGAAAAATCAATACAGTACTTTCTCTCAGTGCAATCCATCCACCCACTCCCTACTCATTCATCAGATATCGAGCAAGACCTTGCAGGTTCTGTGTGAATTGCCAGATACAAAGTTCCAGTCTCCTCTTTGAAGGATAGAAGCAAGTGGCAAACACTGATGATCTACTGTGTCTTTAGCTGTTTTCCTTCCTCCCTCTCTTCTTCCCTCCCTCTCTCCTTCTCTCCCTCTCCTTTCCTCCTCTTCTTCTCCTTCCTTTCCTCTCTCTTTTCTTTTTCCTTCCCTCCCTTCTGCCCTCCCTCCCTTTCTCCCTTGCTCCCTCTCTCTTTCTCTCTTCCCTCCTTCCCTCCCTCCCTTCTTCCCTCCCTCCTTTCTCTCTCTCTCTCTTTTTCCCTTCCCTTCCCTTCTCTCCTCTTCTTTCTCTTTCCAAAGTGAGGCAAGAGGCAGAAGATACCTCTCATAGTGATAAAGTTGGTACAAGTTGTTAACCTGTGGGTCTGAGAGTAGAGAAAGTGAAACAGATAAAAGGGGTATAAAATGTAAAATAGCTATGGCCAAGAGTTTGAATCATCAGAAAAGAAACAAACCACCTGTCTTAGAAGATTCTTGGAGATACATTAGATTGGGTACATTACAGCAAAGACAAACATACAGGATTTTAAATTTCTGAAACATATGATTAAGAACTCAAGAAACTTTTTCCTTCTGAAGGACATTTGTCAGTGATCCTTAACCACGCCATCCAAGATTGGCCACTCCAGATCTCCGTGTCACACATCTATACAACATTAAATTCAAATTGGCATTTTAAATGTGTTGTCTTTGCAGTAATCTGAGAATTGCTTCCTCTGTGAAACTCCCAGCTAGGTAGTATTTTATTTCCTTGAGGATCATTTCATTATTTATCTGTAATAATCCGCGTTCCCCAGAGCAGAACTGAACACATAGTAGGCCTCCGTAGATATCCACAGAACTGAGACTTTTGTATTAGATGGGTTTCTTCTAAGGCTATTATGGACAGTATAGGGTACTTAGCACATCACTTATGTTGTTCTGTTGGTTTTATGTTATTCTAGTGGTTTTCATTTTAAGATAAACATGTGCTTTGTTTGGAGCTGCAGCTGAACCATTTCTTTAAAAATTGCAACAGAACTTTGCATTTCTTAATTTACTTCACAAGACCATATTCAAACATGTTTCTGTTGTAAGAGGTTTTCTTTAAAAAAAAAAAAAGAAAGAAAAGTTGAAGCAGCACCCATACGGTTGTCTGCCTGTGAGAACTTCCCTTTTAAGAGGAAAACAGAACCTGGCATGGATGAAGTGCCATGTAAGTGTTTGTTATACAAGTGAATGAGCCTGTGCTTGGCCAAAGGGCACCACTGTTTTCCAAACATGCCTTGCACAGGCGGCTGCTGTGTCTGCACCCACCGTGCTTCATCTCACCAAGGGTAGAGTGCTCTCTTCTCTCCTTCTTGCCTTGTCAGTTTCACATCCTTGGTGAGGCCTTTGCTGGATGGCCCAAGCCAGGTGGCTGGCTCTCCTGCTCTCCCTGTGGGCGCCACTCATTGGTGATCTTGAGCACCTGCTCTCAAGTTCTTCTCCTTGTCATAAAATTCACATACTCTAATAAATATTGCCCTTTGGGTCCTTAAAGAGTCTAATATAATACCCCGAATGTAATATGCATTCAAAGCCTATTTGTTGCAAATTATACCTATTCATTTGACATAAAAGAAATACTTATTAAAAGATGGTTAGTAATAGAAAAGGGAAGGAGGAAATAAGGATAGGAGTATAAACCCTTATTTAACTTAGCTATTCAGGTTTATTACAGTGTACACATTTCATCTGTAAGTAGAATCCTGCTGCAGTGTGTCAAGAAAACGAAACTTCCGTTTTGCTAAATTCAAAGGTAAATAGCTAGAAGTACCAGGCAAGGTCAGCCAAGAAGTTCAAAACCTTGGAACAGGGTAGACAGTTGGTATGTCTTTGAACTCCAGCTCTCTTTCCACTTAGAGAAAAATAGGTAAGAGTGATGTTGGAATTATTTCAGGAGTGGATGTGCTGAATCAAAATTGTAAAAAGAATTAATCCCTTGAGTTTGTTTCTTTGGGAACCCCTAGAACACGATGCAATTCACAGAAGACAGAAGAGTTTTGAGGGATAGAAAGGGAGGCTTGGGCAACAAGGGGAGGGAAAACCTTGGCCTGCGAGAAGGCGAAAGTGGTAAGTTCACACTAGCCTTTAGGCAAATACAATTTTGTAATTCATCACTGATTTTTTTTTTTAATTTCAGCAAAATGTATAGCTTTAATATAGAATTATTTTCAGTAAGATGTCCTGAGGCCAAAATGATGCACTGATATCTTCACAAGTGTTGCAATTCCACCGTCTCTGCGCTAAGTTTCACGCTGTTTGCCTAAAAAGGCAAGAAACAAGAGGGCTGCTGCTAGGAAGACCAGCAAGGAAGGACATACACGTTAAAATCTAATACTATTTCTGGAATATTATATTTGGTGAAGAAGGTTCAGAATCATTCCTGAGGTGTGTCTCTTGAAGATCTCTCGCGGTTGACTGTGAGGTGGATACCTTGTGGGTTTTGCTCTTGCCTGTATGTATCACCATTGTTCTGCACAGCAAAGGGGCTCACTCAGGACCTGCTGAAGGCAGGAACATTCCGATGAAGGCCAACCTCATGTGACGTGGAGTTCTGGGAAAGTCAGAAACTCCCATGGACCTTCATAAACGCACACAAATATTTACTCCACACAATCAATTACAGGCGTTAAAAAAAATACTGCCAACCTTGGTAGTGGGACTTAGGATATTTCAGTTTTAGTTTGCAAAGCACAAGAAGTGGGATGGGAAGGTGAAAGGGTGAGAATTGTGGCTAGCACCGTCATCGAAGAGTGTCTGGTCAGACTTCCATGTATGATCATTATGTATTGGATATTAAGGAGTGGGATCCTCTTCATCTATTAGACAATGGACATTTGCAGCTGTAGCAGCAAGACCCACCTCAATGACCACCCACTGCTCCAGGATCTGCTCCGGGCTGCAGTCGATTTGTGCTTTAGGGATCAAAATGCTGGAGGAGATGTGGTTCTTCTCCTCAAGGCCCTTACAGACAATGAAACGTGCAATAAGGTGAAACGTGAGTATGTCCTCCCTAGGCACTCCCAGGAAAAGTTCCTTCACGGGTGCTGCTCCTGTAGGGTTTTGTTGAGTACACAGGAGATAATGTTGATATCTACAATGAATGAGGATACACCTGTCAGATGGTGAGCTCTTGAAGAGCCGAGCCTTATGTCCTGTGCATTTTATATTCCCAGCACCTAGCATGGTCTGGAACATCAGAGGATCTCCACGAATGTTTGTTAAATGAATACATGACAATCTTGTAAATGCTGATAATGGGGTGACAGTTGGGAAACTCATCAAAACCTGGAGTGCTCAGGAACTGTATTATGTCACAGGATTGCTTTTTGACCTGTTTAGTTATACCTAATCCCACAGATTATACCTATAATTTAAAGAGATACAAAAGATTGTATAATGTGTACAGCTTCAGATCACAGAGAAATATAGTGTGGGAGGGACCGCCTGTATTTAACTTTTAACAGGGCTGTGTTCTAGGAAGTGTTTGTGATAGGGAAGTAGAGATAACATTCTCTCTTCAGGAAGAAGTCTGACTCTAGAAGGGGAGGAACTGAAAGCCCCAATCCAGTCTCTGGGAACCCAGCTCAAAACTCTGACAAAAAGGCCTGCTCAGGAAATCCTACGGTGGTCGCTGGAAGGTAAGTTAGAGGCTCCCTCCACCTGCTTTATTATTTCTGCGTATAGATGACTGTTGCTGTCCATTCAGACAGAGTCAATTCCAGTCTAGCTTAAAAGATTCTTCTGAGACCCTTTAATCTTTCTGCATCTAATTCAAATGTCAAGCAATTTACAGTAATAGTTTCAAGTAATGCTTCCTCAAAGGTGAGTCAACATTTCTAAGAAAGTAGAAAAGTTGGGTATAAAAAGTTCAATTTTTCCTCGTCGGAAAAACGATCCAAGACATTTCTACAGTGGGCTGAGCGCTGCCTGGAGGGCAGGGAGGAAGGGCTGAGCGGACCGGGCTGGCATGCGGGTGCCTGGAACTGCTGGTCTCTCCGTTTTCCCTGGCTCCTAAAGGTCTCTTAGCAGCATTTCCTGCACGCTGGCACCCCCTGTCCTCCTAAGATTTTACTGCCTGCGTGTTTCTCTGTGCTTCCCCACCCTCCCACCCACCGGGCCCGGGGTGCCCTCCGGGGGCCGGCACACAGCAGGGTCTCGCTTCCTCGCGCTGTCTTCTTCATATGGGATCACTTCGAGATGCGGCCGTTTGGGCGTTCGCGGGGCCTCGGCGATTCTGTGGCGTCCTGGGCTGTGTATGTAGCCCCAGCGGCCGAGGCTCAAGGATCCGAACGCCGGGCCGCCGCGTCTGTCCCAAGTTGGGCGACAGGAGGGCCGGGTGGGGTCGCGCCTGCGCCAGAGGAAGGCTCAGAACCAGACTCAGGGTTTTTAACTTATTCCTCAGAGGGACGAAAGCGAGTACCGGCGAGGACGGCGACAGCTCTCTATAAGCCTGGGTCCAGGTAGGCTGCCCGGCTCTCGAGCTCGCCCAGCGCCGCTCATGCTGCGCTCCACAGCCCCCTCCCCAAGAAAGGCGTTCGGGCCCCTCCCGGACGCGCCGCTCCCGCGCGCCGCGGGGCCTGGGAACAGCGCACCGGCTGAGCCTGGAGCCCGGCGGGCGGTGAGACTGACGGTGCCCGCGCCCAATCGTGGGGCGGGGCCGAGGGGGCCTGCAGGCGGCGGCCAATGGGAGCCCACAGAGCGGGCGGGGGGCGGTGCCGCCGGGCGGGCGGGCGGTGGCATCGGGAGCCGGCGCGGCAGACTGGGAGCCCGGGAGGAGCCGGCGGAGCGAGAGGAGGAGGAGGACGGAGGAGGAGGAGGACGGAGGAGGAGGACGGAGGAGGAGGACGGAGGAGGAGGACGGAGGAGGAGGACGGAGGAGGAGCGCCGCGCCCCCGCCGGCCGCCCGAGTGCAGGCCGAGAGCTCCAGCCGCAGCCGGCGGGTCCGGGCCGCCTCCGCCGGAGCCCGGCGCGGGGAGAGTCCGGGCCGATGGGCAGCCCGGGGCAGCGGCGGGCGGCGAGGCGGCAGCCCCGGTACGCGCCGCCCGGCGCGCACAGGCTGTAGCAGGTCCCGGCGGACGGTGTTGCGAAGGTTCGTGTCGGGGAATCCGACGGGCAGCGTGGCGAGGGTAGGTTCGGGATGGCTACGGCCAGGCGGTGACTGTCCCGAAGGGGAAGGGGATGCCCTTCGGGGCGCTTCGGGGGGCTGACGGCGGCGAGGGGCGCGGGGGTGCGAGGGGCACGGGGCAGGGTCCGGCTTGTAGACGCAGATGCACCCGCGCTCCCGGGCCCAGGCTGGGAGAGGAGCCGTCGCCGCCTGTTCTCTCCAAGTTATCGATCGTCTGAAAGGTTATTCCCGTGTCGGCGACACAGGCACTGAGGAGGACCTCCTCCAGGTGCCCAGAACTCCTCTCTGACTAACGCTCTCTGGAAGGGCTCGCGGTTGCCCGACGCAGCTCCCCCGGCGCGCCTGGCGGGCTGACGCCGAACTTGCTGCGGGGCTAATTCCCCTTCTAGAAGGGGTGCGCCCCGAGCGCGCGCCCTCACCGGGACGGATCCCTCTTTGTAAGACCGTGAGCAGCCGGGCGAGCGCCCTTCTCACTCAGCGCGACCTTTCTTCCCACTTTGCCAGCTCCTGTGCCTCCCCGGGTCTTCCCGTGTCAGTGAGGGTAGTTTGCCCACGCCCTAGGAATATCCCCAGGAAAACCTACAGATTAATTTTCAGCCGTGCCGCAAACCCAAAGAATCAATTTCGGCTCATCATCTACAAGAGGAGCCGAGGCTTCTCGGAAAGAGAGAACAACTTGGCATTACTCCTCTGGGAGATATTTGTCATCATTAACCTGCTTCAGTTAAATTAATTCAGCCCAAGATGACTCTGGCCTGAGTACTGGAAAAAATCAAGTGCATTGGTCACGGAATTATGCTCAACCAAACACGATTTTGGTCAAAATAAAATTGTAGACATTTTTGATTTGGTTAGATTGAGACTGGGTTTTGACAAGGATGGCTTTTTTCAAAAATCAAGGAAAAAAACCCTCAAAGAATCTTGGTGGTTCTCATGGCTTTGCTCAGTAAGTTCAAAATAGTCGCACAGATTTTTCTTTTCTTTGCCTCTTTTGTCTGCAGTCTCCATTCTAAACGTTAACACTAGATGGCTTTCTTATGACAGACATTTAGTAAACTGCCCATTTGAGTTGCGTTTGTGTGCAGCCTAGGTTGTAATTTTTCTAGTGTTACAATTAGTAATTGAAGAAAAAAGATCTCCCAAACTGTTGCTTTTTATTACTTTCCTAGAAAACCTACACATACCAGTATCTTTGCGGATATTGAGAGGTGGCCTATTATTTTTGGCATTCCTAAAGTTGAATTTCAAGAGACAACTTGGTTACTGTATTTAGTTACATCATTTAAGAATGTCTGTTTCATGTTTGGACTTACTTAAAGAATTCAGAGTTCTGTTTTGTCATCCCGTTTAGACAATATTTCCACTTAAAAGATGTTTACTGCTTGATTGAATTTCACTGCTTGATTCAGAGTTATAAGAGAGTATTATTCATGAGAAAATGCCATCTTAAGTTTTGGGTATAAATCACGTTGATTCCTCCTAAAGGATTCCATTGATCCATTTTGGGAAGAGATGCAGTTAAAGTATCTGCATGATTCATACCAGGGATTGTGTTAGGGACATCTTTTCCCCAGAGGATATTTGATTTTTTCATTTCTAAGCACAAGCCCTTTTATGACAAGCACAATAGCCCGTAGTTTCAGCAGTAACAGCAGCAGCAGGCTCCCAGTGATGTTTTTTAAGCACTTCTGTTCTAAAGCAAGATCATGGCAGCCTGTCCAAATCTTGCCTAGGTAGGCAAACTTATTTATACGCTGGATAAATATCTTGAAATTATCTTGGTAGCGCTCATTTATTGTGTGCCTTGCCCAGCTTAAAATAAGACATATTGAATTTGTTCTAAATTAGAGTGTATTCATAAATAGCTGAAGGAAAAAGAAAAAAGAAAAACTACAGAGCAAACATCTGGGAAGTAGGAAATGAAATCAGAAACAGCTTTTATCAGTACCCGCATGCTACCTATAGATGGGGTGAAATGAACTTGTATAAGAAGCAGTGTAAGCACTTGGTCCGGAAAATAAAGCAAGAGCTGGATCATAGGTATGGGGGTGGAGCTTCTGGCTTTTAGTATGGGCCACAGATTTTACCCAGTTGCTTTAAGTATATGTTTTTCATTAAATGCTTTTTATGTTTTTAAATCATGGATTTTCTCAAAGAGCTTTAAATGTATGGAATGTAACTTTTAGTCTAATAGGGGAATTATCAGATCATGATTTGGTTTCTATGATGCTTACTGTAGTTAAAGCTGTGTAATATGGATTTGGAAGGTGTTTTTTTTGTTTTTTTTTCTCTCCCCGTTCCCCAAGACTGGGATGGTGTTTTGAAGGGTTCCTTGATACCTGAGCTTAGTAAACACTTGCCCACCTTGTGGGTCTTTTTACCTGAGGCAAAGGGGAAGCGGGTTATTATTTTGAAATTAGCAGTCAATCTATTCTTAAAGTAAGGAAATACTAGCTACCCTGAAAAACCAGTTGTTTGGTAATTGAAACTGGTTTAAAAGCACTATGTTTGGGCATTGAAACTAGTTTAAATGGGATTGTGTTTCCTGCATGCTTTGCAAAGAACTATGTGTTTATGTGAATACGGCCCCTTGCCCCCAACCATAATTGGTAAATAAGTGCAGGGTTATTTTTTGAGATTGAGGAAGGCATTGAGTTTTTGAACTTCTGATCAATTTATGGTGGTGATTTAGGATTACAAATCCTGTTAAAGACATACTGAATTTAAAGAAAATTTAGCCTGGGGTATTAATTGAAAAGCTGCTTTTTTTTTTTTTCTGTATTGAACTTCAACGAAATACAAAGTACAGTCCTAGAGAATACTGAACCGTGTTCTAGGTTTTCTACTTCTGTTAATGTGCCTAATTCACTTGCAGGATGAGAGTAGAAAAAGCTTTAGGCACAGACAGGAACCTTGAGCTTCCTGCCTCTACCACCTGTCACGAATGAATTTGGATGAAAGTATTTTCATGATCCCTTACAGCACCAAAATGTGGGGTTTCTTTAACGTGTAAAACGAATGTATTAGAGTAATGAAAATGCCTGTCTGACTGGGATACTTTATATTTTTCATGATTATGTCATTTCTTTGCCTTGACCTGTAGTAAGTTTATATGTGAATGCTTTGCATGAGGATCATAGCTACTTGGTTTACCTTGAAATCGATGATTCAGAAATTGCTTTTTCTGTTCCAATTGCATTTAGCTGTGATGCCTTTTAAAAGAGTGGTAACGATGTGATAGGAATTTAAAAGCCTCCCAACTTTAGACATAGATTATTTTGATCCTTTCTGAACTTAATTCATAAACTTTGCTTCCAAAGAATAGCAGTTGTAGAAGGGAGCCAGATCTTGACTCACTGTTGAGGTTCTGCTTCTTGAGAGATTTCATATTTAGTGAAACCCAATTCCTTGGTTCGTTTTCCCACCCCAGTACTATATAGCCAAGTTGGGTGGTAGGAAGGGAGAAAATATGCAGCAAGTCGAGTCTAGTTGTCATAGCATCTTTGGACCAGAAAGGACCTTAAAAATTGTCTCGTCATGTTGTTCCTATACCTTTTGTTTTCATCTACCTGTAAAATGGAACAAACAAACAAACAAACAAACAAGAAAATATTAGGGATTGTCAGATATGTCAGCATTTAATGTTGCTGCATAAGTGTGTTGAAAATTGACAACAGCAGTTACTACTTATTGTCAATGCATTTCGTCAAAATACGTTTGATGTACCAAAAAAAAAGAAAAGGTGGGGAAGCGGGGAAGAATATGTATGCTGTCAGGCCTAAAGGAGAGTTCTTCCTATCCAGAGAGGAGCTGTGTTAAAACTACCCCGCTCGTGGATTTATAGCTATCCTAACACGGACACTTTCGTTTTGCATGGGTCAATGAAAACTTCACTAAGGACCAGGGTTTGGAAATCACTGAGTAGCTCAACTAACCCTTCTTTGATATTTGGATCCTTTTATATAATCTCTATATAAGTGGTCTTCCAGTAATACCTGAACATTGCAAGTAACGGGTGGGGGTCTCCACCTTTTAATGGTTTTGAGTACTAGAAAGTTTTTTTTGGCCTACAGAACTGAAATCTAATTCTGCTTGTTTATTCAAATTCTACTGCCTTGGTGGCCTACGAACAAATCCTTCAGTCTCTGTCAGAGTTGGGCTCCTGGCTGGTGTAACGTGACCTGTGTAGAGTAGAGCAGGAGTGTGTGTCATAGGTTGCATGTTGCTTGCACTGATATAGTCCAAGTTTGCATTCGCTTTTCCGGTGGTCAGACTCAACGAGTTTCCTGTTCACTAAACACCCGCGAGCCGTTAATCACATGCTGCCATTGAACCTCGTCTTCCCATCTTGCGCTGATGTCACTGCAAAGTCTAACATTTATTGCGCTGTGGTTTTGCTTTATTTTAGCTGATTCTTCCCATCATGCTTTTTGGAATTTGATCATATTGTTTGGCACCTTTACCTGTGCTCCCAAAGAAATGCTGTCTGTACATTATATCAGACTCTTTTATATCTTTTATATCTTTACTTAAGCTGGTGATGAAATTGTTAAACTGGCTGAATAACACGAAGTGTGTCTCTGGAAGCTTCCCTCGAGGCTTATAAGGAGTCACAGTCTCGGTTACAGTTAACTACTAATGCTCTTAATATCTTATAACTAGCCCATATATCTCCACCTTTTCACGTGGATATCCTGAAAGAGTGTGTCAAACCTCCTTTGCTGGTTCTACTGACCGAGTTTTGCTGAGTAATAATGAGTTCACTTTCAGTGTGTCCCTAGTAATGAGGACTCTGTTCTGCATATGAGTATGAAAATTTGTTGAATGACTAACTGGATTGAGAAACTAGGATCACACTGTGACCTGTGACCTCTGGAGGCCTTAGGAACTGCAGTGCTCATAGGAAAGATCAGAATCTTGTTGGACTTTCTTCAGCTAATTTTTTGGTTTGGTATTCTCTTGTGTTGAATTGCTTTCAGATAGTAGGGAAGAACACCACAATCTCTTCTGGTTCTGTTTTAATTGATTGATACACTTCTCTTCCTGTTTTGCTAACAAACATTTAGCCAGAAGGGGTGTCTTTAACTCTGCCCATTAGAATACTCCGTATTTTTCACTTCTGCATATTTGCTTAATCTGCTGAGAGAGATCCTCATTTGGTTGAGTTGCTCAAGAATAAGAACAGTCCGAAGTAGGTTATTTAGTAGTATATTCAATTACTCTTAAGTAGAAATATCTAGGTAAAGAGCCAGTGTTAAAATTTGTTACTGTGGAAAGGGAGAACTCTTGGGTGAATAAAAAATTATATATGCTGGCTGGGCGTGGTGGCTCACGCCTGTAATACCAGCACTTTGGGAGGCCGAGGTGGGCGGATCACAAGGTCAGGAGATCGAGACCATCCTGGCTAAAACAGTGAAACCCAGTCTCTACTAAAAATACAAAAAATTAGCTGGGCGCGGTGGTGGATGCCTGTAGTACCAGGTACTAGGGAGGCTGAGGCAGGAGAATGGCGGGAACCCAGGAGACGGAGTTTGCAGTGAGCCAAGATCGTGCCACTGCACTCCAGCCTGGGCGATAGAGCGAGACTCCCTCTCAAAAAAAATTAAAAAAATAAATAAATAAAATTATGTATGCTGAGATGAACTCTTGTGTGGAGTTTTTAAAAAAGTTCTGATTAATGCTTAAGGCATAATATCCTGTGAAAGCGTAACGATTGCTTTCACTGTCTTCTGGAGGTGTTTTTGATAACACATTTGGTTCCTTGTTGAACAGTGGGTATTCACATTGTTCAGGAATAGCTTTGGGATACTGTCCTCTATGTATTGAAGTTTCTAATAAGTAATTTTAGAAATTATAGTTTTGATTCTTTTTACAGGGCAAATGCTACCTGTTTCAGGTGTTTAAATGATCTAATGCAAAAAACAGTGGTTTCTTTTGGTAGGTTCTCAAGGTTCTCAAACTTTTTTCAACATGCATCCCATCTGTACACAATTGTCTAAGTGTTCATGTATGTATGCATATACTTATATACATAACTGTATACACATTTTTGCATGTGTATATGTATAATATATCTGTATGTATAAACATACTTTACTGTGCTAAGATATTACGGACATTGTAAAACAAATGTAAAAATGTAAATTTTAAGAAGATTAATATTGAAAATAAATAGATGTAGAAGTATTTTCTCTGCACCTCAAGGGCATTTGTATCTTTGAAATGTGTGGCCCTGTTTGGAGACCACTGTTCTACTATCACTGGTTAGAGTTTGTAACTGTTGAGAAATGGAATTTCTAGGGAGCCTGTAGGATCTTGTGAGGCAAGCTGAAGACAAACTCCACTCGTAATGGGCCTTCTATTTACTGTGTATTTATTCTTTTTCCTGAAGACATTTCTGACTTTGGCCTGTTTTCTTCCAGAATTGCTTGTGGGTCTTGGTTTGAGGTTTCATTTATTGAGGGGTAGGAGGTTAATGTAATGGTGATGCTATTCTGCTTAGAAGGTTTCTAGTTGAACTCAGCTGTTTTTTTTGTTTGTTTGTTTTTTGAGACGGAGTCTTGCTCTGTCGCCGAGGCTGGAGTGCAGTGGCACGATCTCAGCTCACTGCAAGCTCCCCCTCCTGGGTTCATGCCATTCTCCTGCCTCAGCCTCCCAAGTAGCTGGGACTACAGGCGCCTGCCACCATGCCTGGCTAATTTTTTTTTTGTATTTTTAGTAGAGACAGGGTGTCACCATGTTAGCCAGGATGGTCTCGATCTCCTGACCTTGGTATCTGCCCACCTCGGCCTCCCAAAGTGCTGGGATTACAGGCGTGAGCCACTTTGCCCGGCCTGAACTCAGCTGTTTAAGAAGCATCATACTATCACACTCAGACAAAACCAGTCCCAGGATCAGGGTATGTTAAAAGTGCAGATTAATAGCCTAGCTCTGTCTGTATGTGATTGGCCAGAACGGTAGCACACAGCCACCCCTAGTGCAAGGAATGCCTAACTTCCCAGCCATTAGTGGGTTGGAAATGAATGAGGAGAGACAGCAGGGAGCCCTGCTCTTGTATCTCCAGTAGCTTCCAGCTAAACGAGCACCACCCACCCCCACCCATCCTCCTGTGCAATTTTAGTAATGGAACATAAGCAGCAAACGGGCAGGGACATTTCTGGTTTACTGCTGTATTCCTTGTACTTAAGTGGTTTTTGCCACATAATAGGCTCACAGTGAACTAATATTTGTTAAAGAAATGATTGGGAGTTGTGGGTTGAACATAAAAGAACTTCCTTTATCTTGGCTTTTGTTGAACTAAATACTGTCGAGTTAAAGTTCTAATCATTATTTCTGTTGTACATGATCTATCTTGAACAACAGTTTATGCCTAATTTATGTCTTTCCTGGGTTGTTTGAAATGACCTGTGATTGAACTCTGATATGGAACTGGTAAAAATGTGGAAGTTTCTGAAGAGGGTTTTGACTGTGTTCCATCTGTTACATCAAGAACTTTACAGCCCCATTCAGAGGGGTGTGGTTCCTGGGAGCCTGGGCACCCTTAGGTGGCCTCCTTTCATGAGAGAGTATGATTTACACCTTTCCCAGGTTTCAGAGTCTGGTCTGTGCTGATGACTGCACAGCCCTATTTGAATCCCGTGAGGCTTCAGTTGACTTAAAAGCCCTGGCTGGGACTTAATCAAGCTTACTGAAAGGAAAGGATTTCTGAATTGTGTAGTACTGTCTGTAGTGCTTTAGTTCTCAGTCCATTAGCAGTGTTAATTTCTACAGGAAATCATGTTGTTTAAAAATGCAATCAGTAGTGTATAGTGTGCATCTTTTGTTGATTCAGTACTTTTAGTTTGAGGGTTGCAAAGTACATGAGGATATTATTTATACCTTAAATGTGGTAGGTGTTCAGTAGCCATAGTCTTAATTTTACGTGGTAAAAATCTTTTATCTTTAATATCTTAACATACTGCTAGTTCTTATAATATGACATTAGAGGGATATCATTCTAACTCCTGTTTGTTTACATTTCTGTATAAGGTATGCTATGGTAAATGCTGTAAGCAGGGCGTACATGATAGTAGAAGCATCCAGTTTGTCAACCAATTTTATTTGAGGGTCGTTGTAACTCATTTGTTTGGAATAGTAGGTCAGTTTTCCCATTTAAAATGTTCTGAGTTGGGCACAGTGGCTCATGCCTGTAATCCCACCACTTTGGGAGGCTGAGGCAAGGATTGCTTGAGCCCAGGAGTTTGAGACCAGCCTAGACAATAAAGCAGGACCTCATCTCTACAAAAAATTTTGAAATGAGCTGAGTGTGGTGGTGCACACCTGAGGACCTAGTCACTGGGGAGGCCGAGGAGGGACCCTCCCTTGAGCCCAGGCGTTCGAGGTGGGCAGATCATACTAGGGAACTCCAATCTGTTTGACAGGGTGAGACCCTGTCACAAAAAAAAAAATAAAATGTTTTAAATGACAAGAATAAGTGAAGGAGACTAATGTTGTTGATTTATGAAGAGAATAAAGAATTGGGGAGAGATATTCTTAAAGGCAAATGTAAAATGTTATTGTGCTTAAACTTTCATTGTGTTCTCTCACGTATACTTAACGAGAACCTTATAGGGATGGTGGGATTTTTTTCCCTTTTACAGATACAAAAACTAAGGTTTAATGAAAGTGTGGTTTTCTGAATCTGAGTCCTTGTATTTTAAACCCATGTCTCTTGGTTCTAGCTACAGTGTTATTTATGCTACAGCTTACCTGTAAGGTATGGTAGGTTTCAATAAATCATGATAAAAGGAAAGAATGAAAAGAGAGAAAGGAAGAAGGGAGAAAGGGAGGGACTAAAGAAGGTGTGTGCATATGAGAATGGCGGAATTATCCTACTCACTATCACTGAAAGGGGGAAGTGGAGGCTAAGGGTTGGGCTAATGAGCTCATTGTTCTGGTCTAAAAACCGCCCTGTTCTATCAGCCAGTGAATTGTCTGTTATTAACTAGAAATTTCATAATATGTAGTGAGGTAGCAGTTTTGCCAATTGAATCAGGTTATATATTCTTTGTTGGGAAGCGAGTGGGTCCTTCTGTGATCATGCAGAGAACATTTTTTTTAGCCTCTGAGTCTTTGCCAAGATTAAAAGAAATATAAGAGGAAAACAATTTTTGTTTTGCATTTATACTTTGCTAAATTTGCATAATCTTTGTTTAAGCCAGTTGAATGTGAATCCCTAAATAAATTTCAGGCATTTAAATATTTAAAAGGATTCATCCACAGTACTTTACTCACCCAAAGAATAAGTGCTTACAACAAAGAAAATAACACCCTTGCAGATGTAGCCTACATAGACTTTGTTCACCTTGTCATTGAATTATACAACATTAATAGCGAAGCTAGAATTTGAACATTCACTGAAATGCTTAGCTGGCTCTGTTCCAAAATATTGTTTCTCTGGTAGAGAAAGCAGGACAATTTGTTTAAAACTGGCAGTTCGCCAGTCAGAATAGCTCTGACGCAATCATTGCAGTAACTACTTTGCTCTGACTGCTAATTTTAGGGCAGTTAAATCTGGTTGATGTCTGATGGCTGCTGTCGCTGTGCGTCTGGTTATGTGGAGCTTTCTAAATTCATCCTCTTAGCTTGGCACGGTAACTTAGTTCTTTCTGAGATAAGCTGTGGAGCAGAGGGGATGTTGAGTCGGCACAGGATATGTGCATGGAATGAGGAACAAGGCCCTAGGAGAGTTTCAAGAGACACTGCTTTAGTCTTACTACGCTCTTCGTTTTTCCAATAGCAAAGAGCACATCTGTACTTCCCTTGCTGTAGCACACTGGGGGGTGTTGAGGAAGGTGGAGAGAAGTGTACATTGAGACACCTGCCTTCATGGAGCAGGGTTTTGGCAATATGCCCTCGCTTTCCTTGTCATCCCTGCAAGCATTAGTGTGCTTAAAAGTGAACTTTTACCTTCTGTTTTGGAACAGGTAAAACTAAGGAGAAAAATGATAATTTAAAAAAATCTGGCCGGGCGTGGTGGCTCACGCCTATAATCCGAGCACTTTGGGAGGCTGAGGCCGGTGGATCATGAGGTCAGGAGTTTGAGAACATCCTGACCAACATGGTGAACCCCGTCTCTACTAAAAATACAAAAATTAGCCAGGCGTGGCAGTGCGTGCCTGTAATCCCAGCTACTCAGGAGGCTGAGGCAGGAGAATTGCTTGAACCCAGGAGGTGGAGGTTGCAGTGAGCTGAGATCGTGCCACTGCACTCCAGTCTGGGCAACAGAGCAAGACTCCATCTCAAAAAAAAAAAAAATCTACTTGGGGTATTATATAAAAGAGCAAAGTAGAATATCCTGCTATTGCAGATGATACAAGTGGGGTAAGGGGTTCTTCAGTGGCCTTGTCTAACTCCCTCATCTTTCTGGGGCAGTGACCTGTAATCCAATTTTAAAATAAGGATGTGAGGCCAGGCCATCGTGAAGTCTGTTTAAATGCTGGCATTCTAAGATTTCCAAGTTAACAGGGTGCACCCTAGGGTGTGAGAGCCCTGAGGACAGGGATCTTGCCCTTCCATCCCTGTCCTTCAGTCCTGGGTAGCTGTCAGGCACAGTTAGCAAATTAACTGACTCTTAGAATTTAGTCCTCAGAGGGACTTTGAGTGTTCTTTTAGTTCAACTTCCTTATGTTACTGATTCAGAACTATCAGAGGGAATGATTTAACCACTAGACCTATTGTGTAGTAGCATGGGCTACCTTATTAGGTGATGAATGAACTGCCTTCTTAGGTGATGAACTAACTAACTTGGGCAGAGTTGATGGCTATGTGTCAGGTGTATGAGAAAAAGATTCCTGTGTAAATGAGACCATATGATTGATGGGCAGTACAGCTTCTTTCAGATGAAAGACTGTGTGGTTAGCTGAGAATAAGGTGGGTTTGCATAATTAGGAAAACATTCAAGGAAGATAGAACTTGAGTTAAGCTTTGGAAAATGGTTAGGATTTGAATTTTTGTTGAGGGCCTCTTGTGTGCAGGGAGACTGTAGGCCCTCTCCAAGACCAGAAGATACGCACAAAACACTCTCAGTTGTTCCTTTGATCACAGTACTCTCTCTGTTAACATGATCTGCTTAAATCTGAACTCATCTTTTTGCCTGGTTTAGGTTTTGCAACTCCAGAAATGGATTTTATTAACAAAAGCAACATTAAGGAGAAGTGACGGACAGTATTTTCAAAGTAGTGATAATTACTTTGTCTATCATGTAAGATGGTCATTATGTTTTTTTTCCTCGTTGTAATTTACTAAAGGTTATAGACTGTGCCATAAACCTAAAAGAAAATTATTTTGGATATATCAGAGATATAAATGATGTTTTGGTATAAAATTACTGAATTCGTTTCAGTTAGTCGACAGAATATACACATAGTATTATATTTGCTACTCAAGGTCATGTGTTTTGTTTTGAGACTTTATACTTAGGAATATATAACTTGATAATTGATACACTGAAGTGATTTGCTGAATAACAAGAGTTATTTATTTATTTATTTATTTATTTATTTGAGACGGAGTCTCACTCTGTCACTCAGGCTGGAGTGCAGTGGCGCAGTCTCAGCACACTGCAACCTCTGACTCCTGGGTTCAAGCGATTCTCCTGCCTCAGCCTCCTGAGTAGCTGGGATTACAGATATGGCCACCACACCCAGCTAATTTTTGTATTTTTAGTAGAGATGGGGTTTCACCATGTTGGTCAGGCTGGTCTCAAATTCCTGACCTTGTGATCTGCCCACCTTGGCCTCCTAAAGTGCTGGGTTTACAAGTGTGAGCCACTGCGCCCAGCCACAAGAGTTTTAAACTGAGGCAACATTAGGAAGGATGTCTGTGGACAAAAAGAGCTCGCCTCGCCTCAGCATCCCATCCGCCCCCAGGTCTCTGGGGTGTTGTTCATTTGCTGCCAGTGCTCCCTTCCTTCAGTCCACTTCCTATCTCATGTCTCATGAACTCACAGTAAGTGCTGGGTAAGATTTGCATTCTGCTTTAAACTTCTGAGATTTATTTAAACCAATAAATCTCAATGCAATCACCATATACTTCCCCCAGCGTTTTATCATGCAAATGTGCAATCATATAGAAAAGCTGAAAATACTGTGTGGTGTAGGGGACACCCCTGTACCCACCTCCTGGATTCCACAGTTGTTAGGTCTGACTTTATTAGCTTTATACATGTCTCTCTGTTTTTACCCATCCATCAGTCCATTTTATTTTTTTGATGCATTTCAGAGTAAGTTGCACACATTTGTACACTTTCTCACTAAACACTTCAGCATGTATGTTATAAATGAGTTAATAACTTTTACGTTTTTTGAAGTAAAAGGTATAGAGTGAAATGCACAAATCTTAAGTGTATCATTCTGTGAGTTGTGATAAATGCATACACCCATGTAGCCCATACTTCTGTTAGGATGTGAAATGTTCCTATCACATCTGAAAGTTCTCTCATGCGCCTGCTCAGTCAACTTACTCTTTCATTTCCCACCTTCATCTGAGGCAACCTTTGTTCTTTTTTTTTTTTTTTTGGCCAATGATAAGTTTTGCTTGTTCTTGCACTTCATGTAAATAGAATCATGCAGTATGCACTCTTGTGTATAAAGCTTCTTTCAAAACTCAGCATAATTTATTTACTTTTACTTTGTTATATACTTTATATGACCACACTGAGCTTTCTTTACCTTCACATTTATCACATGACCTTTTCTGAGGTCATATCCATTTGTCAAATGATTTTAGGAGCAATTTCTGTTAGATATTTATGTATTTATCTTCAGTCACATCTCAACTTCCCTTTTCCCTACAGGGGTGTGATTTTCCTATCTGATTTGACAATTTTCCCACTGGGTCTCATCTTACATCCCACCCACTCATTCTGGAGATCAGGTGCTTCTTTTGTTAGTTGGCTGACACTTGTTGCAGGCCTGGCTCAGGCCGGCTTACAGCATTGAGCTGAGCAACTTTGCTTCTGAAGAGATGGATCCTGACATATTACTGGTTGATTTGTATCTGATACTTAGAAAATTTTAGGTGAATGAAAATAAATCTGTTTATTTTTGCAAAACTGAGGAATTTTTTCTAATTAGTTCAAACTATTTCCAATTATTTCAAATGCAACAATTATTAAAACAAAAAAAAATTCCTGAGTTCAGTTTTATGATACTATATGAAGGAGACTAATCAACTAGCCCTGAAAAAATACAGATTTTCAATCATTTATGCTGAAGAGATAGATATTGGTTAGCAAAATGAAAACCTAGTTGACATAAAAATAAAATTCTAGACTTAGTTAACCACCCCCCTTTTCTATTTCTTCTACTACTGAAGTTCTGAGTTGCTAAACCTCTCCAACCATAAATGAAAGTACTAAAACATTTTCATCAGCTGTACCAGGTTAATGGTTGTTTTGCATGTGAAATATGCCATCAAGGTGAGAAGACTTTTCCTTAGGGTTGTATTGGTTAAGGTAGCTCTACCTGCTCTAAGAGACACTACAAAATGCTCTGGCGGTGGAAAAGCTGATTTCCACTGAAAAGCAGGTAGGCTGCTCTCCTCCACCTGACACGTGTGGATTCAGGTTCCTTCCACCTGTTTCTGCCACCATAGGGCCCAGCCCCACTGCATTGCCCTGAGTGGTTTGCGCTGAGGCTTGTTGAGGGGGACGGGGCACCCAGGTGTGCATCACCTAAAGGGCTGGCCCAGAAGTGTCTCCTCCATCCCTTCCACTCTTATTCTTCTGGAGCTCTTATTATGACCTGACCTAACTTCAGGGGATGCTAGGGAATGTCGTGTAACTGGCTATCCTTGGGCTTCTGTTCTAGTCTTGTGGAATTAGTCTTGCCAATTGTTTGGTTCTGCTTTGCCCAGCGGGTTTTATGATGCTTTGTGTGATGCTGGATGTTCGAACTCTTGTGTTGGGGGCTTCCCTAGTATTCCTCTCTACTGTAGGATAAAAGTCCTTGTGATCTTGAGCTTTTTTTTGCTGTCCTGTACTCCCAAGATACAGAACACATTTTGGATAGATCAGACATGGGCTAAGACTGAGGGGCCATCTCCATGGCTGTGGGGCCTGTATGTCAGTCAGCGGCTTCCTCTCTAAAAGTCCACATTTCTGAACCTGTAAATGGAAAAAGTTCAATCTGTGTTATAGCATTACAGAGAGGATTTATTGAGATAAGCTGCCTATTGTATAGCTGGTGCTCAGATATATTCATTCATCAGCTATTTATTATGTGTTCTTTTTTACCAGACACAGTTCTAGGGACTCAGGTTATGGTGATGAGAAAGGCAGACAGGGTGTTGCCCTTGTGGTGCTCTTATTCTGGAAATACAGATTTTCTAATAATATTTCTCAAGATTGGGCCCCCCCCCCACCACCCCGTTGGATGTAGTTTAGTTCTGGGTGGTGGAAGGGAGGGTAAAGTCTAATAATGAGATTGCTGACAGATTCTATAACTTCGAAAGAAATGTTACTGGAGACATGGATCAGGGGATGTAATAAAAGACCTAGTCCCTGTTTAAAATTCAGACTCATAATAGAAGGCTTAAGAGACACTTGATGAATGGAATAATGGTAATCACTTATTCAGGAGCCAGAGGGTTTCTTGGGAGCAAAAACCTTTCGAATGACTGCAGGGCCCTCTGGCTTGCCTGCGATTCAGAGGAAGTTCCATTGGAGTCCAGGGGCCGTCTCCCAGTCTGAGGAGTTGGGATGGGGTCGGGGCAAATAGTAAGGAAGCAGTTGTGCGTGTGATTTTCTCCTTCTCTAATGAGCTCACGTTGTGCTGCTTTAGCCTGAAAGGACCTTCAGCAGACTGCTGGCTAGCACCTTGAAAAACTCTTGAAGTGACGATTCTGATCGATTTGAGTGGCCACTTTGGAGACTGTGTGGGGTAGATTCCGATTCCAAGACTGTGTCCAAGCTCAAGGGCAGCAAGTACTGTGGTCAGTGCACCATAGTGTCAGGGGCAGGAGATGGAGCGTGGCCCCCATTCTTGGGCTCTTGAGTTTTGTGTTTCTAGAGTTATCTTGTCGGTTTCCAAGGATGTGTAGCAGCAATTCTGATGATACCAGACGTAAATATTCTTTCCAGAGGGTCAACTCATAACATCCACAGTGTACTATGAACGTGAGCTTATTCCTCTCAGAATGTTGGAGAGTACCGGCTTACACTTGTTTGCTCTAAGTTAGGGGATTATATCTGGCTTTGGACTGGAATTTTCTCCTAGAGATTGGAGTGTTCATGTTCTTGAATGAAGATGTGCAAAAGAATAAAAACTTAGCAATAAGGATGTATTTGTCACTTTCCACTATCAAATCAAAAAAAGAGGCAGGAGAAAACTCTTGGTTAAAATAAATGACATTTCAAATTTTTGTAAGATGGAAAGGCTAAATGGTTTTTAACAGGAGCATCGTGGCATTTTGATAATTCGAAAGTTGCATTCATTTCCTTTTGATTACTGCTGTCTGCTCGAGGTGTATTATAGATGGGCTATGCATATATTGCTAATTTTTGCCAATAAGTTAATCATGGAAGGATTCCGGGAAACTCTCAAGCAATAAGAACACAGCTGAGCATTTCTTGAGCCTTTCATTTGATTTGGGGGCAGTAGCTGTGGCTAAGCAGCTGCAGATGGTATGTTTTCAATTCATGCTGTGGCAGTTTGGGAATATTTTTTTAACATCTTTTTGTTTATAGTGAACAAAAGAGCAGTGTGGAACTTAATCAGTTAGATCAAATGTGTATAAATTCTGAGGATGGTATTTCTACTCTATCTGAACTGAAATATGAAACTTGTGTGTGAGGAAAACTGGCCTGGTGATTTATGGTGCCTGATTAAATCCTACATTAACATGCCTCTAAAATGTGTGTACTTTGACTTTCCATTAATGGGTAAACATTTACACAGGCCTTGGCTGATGGAATAATGAGTTATTCCATCAGCCAAAACCCTTTATCTTTCTCTTCTTACACTGTTACACGAAGTATCTGGCAATCCCTGTGTGGAGTGTGAGCCTGTGCTTTTCATGACAGTAAGTTAGTGTAGTCTGTTGGTTGGGGATTTTGGAGGAAAAAGGGAAGGCTTGTACAGGAGGGTGAAGGTTTCTCAGAGTTCATGTCTTCATGGGAAGAGTGGGAGGAGATGCCAAATAAATTGCAAATATACTAATAATCCTCAGAGAAGTGGTTTCTGCACAGTGCCCTCCTGCTAAGTGTTCTGTTATTGTTGGAGTCGGAATAAAGACTTGCTGGACTCTGCCTCAAATCCTGTGGGCGATTCTTACATTTTTGTGTTCAAAACCATCCTAGCTTCCTGTTGCTCAGATACTGGGTGTGTTCTGTGGGTTAGAAAGCACATAGCACCTGAAAGATCATGTTCTGTGCTCCTTAAATTGAGATGAACTAATTTGACCTACATTACAACATTTTTGGCATCACACACACACACACACACACACATATAATTTTGTTCTTGAATTTTAACTTAATTGGAAGCTTCCAAACACTGGATCCTTCTAATCTTGTGTTTATGGTAGTATCTGTATTTTGGTCACAGCTTTTAATCCTTGCTGTATTCTTCTAAGTGTTTAGATTCCTAGTAACTTCCAGAATTGCTGGAAGACAGTTCCATGTTGGATACCTTCAGATAATGTATAGAATGCTGTTAACACCTGGAGAAGATTCCTTTGACTCCATAATAAAAGTGGGTGGTTTGCTAAAGACTACCTGTAACTTTGTGTTTAACTTCTTGCCTGGGCCTTTCTACAACTTTACCACCAGGGTGCCTTCTAAAAAGTCTAGTATAAAGGGTCTTGTGAAAACACTAATATTTTAAGTTCTATCTTTTGGGGTAGAGACATTGGGAAGTCCATTGAAAAAGTACTGCTCACTTTTCCACCCTCTCAAAATGAAGAGGTGACGAATAAGCTGAAGGTCAGTGTATTAGTCCGTTTTCACACTGCTGATAAAGACTTACCGGAGTCTGGGAAGAAAAAGAGGTTTACTTAGACTTATAGTTCCACATGGCTGGGGAGGCCTCAGAATCAAGGCAGGAAGTGAAAGGCATTTCTTACATGGCGGCAGCAAGAGAAAATGAGGAAGATGTAAAAGCGGAAACACCCGATAAAAACTTTCGTCAGATCTCGTGAGACTTATTCACTACCACGAGGACAGTATAGGGGGAACTGCCCCCATGATTCAAGCTGTCTTCCACCAGGTCTCTCCTCCTACAACATGTAGGAATTAGGGAGTACAATTCAAGATAAGATTTGGGTGAGGACACAGAGCCAAGCCATATCATTGCACCTCTGTCCCCTCCAAATCTCATGTCCTGACATTTCAAAACCAATCATGCCTTCCCAACAGTCCCCCAGTATCTTAACTCATTTCAGCAGTAACCCAAAAGTCAACAGTCCAAAGTCTCATCTGAGACAAGGTAAGTTCCTCCCACCTATGAGCCTGTGAAATCAGAAGCAAGCCAATTACTTCTTAGACACAACAGGTATTGGGTAAATACAGCTGTTCCAAATGGGAGAAATTGACCAAAACAAAGGGGTTACAGGGCCCATGCAAGTCTGAAATCCAGTGGGGCAGTCGAATGTTAAAACTCCAGAATGATCTACTTTGACTCCAGGTCTCACATCCAGGTCATGCTGATGCAAGAGATGGGTTCCCATGGTCTCGGGCAGCTCCACCCCTGTGGCTTTGCAGGGTAAAGCCTCCCTCCCAGCTGCTTTCACAGGTTGGCATTGAGTGTCTGCAGCTTTTCCAGGTGAACGATGCAAGCTGTCAGTGGATCTACCATTCTGGGATCTGGAGGACAGTGGCCCTCTTCTCACAGCTCCACTAGGCAGTGCCCCAGTAGGGACTCTGTGTGGGGGCTCCACCACACATTTCCCTTTTACACTGCCCTAGCAGAGCTTCTCCATGAGTGCCTGCCCCTACAGCAAACTTCTGCCTGGTTATCCAGACGTTTGCGTACATCCTCTGAAATCTAGGCTGAGGTTCCCAAACCTCAGTTCTTGACTTCTGTGCACTCGTGAGCTCGACACCATGTGGAAGCTGCCAAAGCTTGAGGCTTGAACCCTCTGAAGCCAGGGCCCCAGCTCTGTGTTGGGCCCTTTCAGCCATGGCTGGAGGGACTGGAACACAGGGCACCAAGTCTGTAGGCTGCACACAGCACAGGAACCCTGGGCCTGGCCCATGAACCCATGAAACCATTTTCTCCTTGGTAACTGGGCCTATGATGGGAGGGGCTGCTGGGAAGGCCTTTGATATGCCCTGGAGACATTTTCCCCATTGTCTTGGGGATTAACAGTTGGCTCCTCATTACTTATGCACATTTCTTCAGGTGGCTTGGATTTCTCCTCAGAAAATGGGATTTTCCTTTCTGTCACATTGTCAGGCTGCAAATTTTTTGAACTTTTATGATCTGCTTTCCTTATAAAACTGAATGCCTTTAACAGCACCTAAGTCACCTCTTGAATGCTTTGCTGGTTAGAAATTTATTCTGCCAGATACCCTAAATTCTCTCTCTGAAGTTCAAAGTTCCACAAATCTCTAGAGCAGGTGCGAAATGCCACCAATTTCTTTGCTAGAACATAACAGGAGTCACCTCTGCTCCACTTCCCAAGTTCCTCATCTTCCTCTGAGATCACCTCAGCCTGGACCTTCTTGTTCATATCACTATCAGGCTTTTGGTCAAAGCCATTCAACAAATCTCAGGCAAGTTCCAGACTTTCCCACATTTTTCTCTCTTCTTCTGAGCCCTCCACACTGTTGCAACTGCTGTCTGTTTCCTACTAAAGTAACAGTCGGCAAAGTTGCTCCCACATTTTCGGGTATCTTTTCAGCCACGCCCCACTCTACTGGTACCAATTTACTGTATTAATGCATTTTCACACGGTTGATAAAGATATACCCGAGGCTGGGAAGAAAAAGTGGTTTAACTGGAGTTCCACATGACTGGGGAGGCCTCAGAATCTTGACGGAGGCAAAAGGCAGTTCTTACATGGCAGAAGCAAGAGAAAATGAGGAAGGTGCAAAAGCGGAACCCCTGATAAAACCATCAGATCTTGTGAGACTTGTTCACTATCACGGGAACAGTATGGGGGAAGCCGCCCCCATGATTCAAGATTGTCTCCCACCGGGTCCCTCCCACAACACGTGGGAATTATGGGTGTACAATTCAAGATGAGATTTGGGTGGAGACACAGAGCCAAACCATAGCAGTCAGACAGCATTGGTGGCCCTCTGGGTTTCAGGCCTATTGTTAGTACAAATAGAGTTTTTATGTTATTTTTTTTTAAAACTCATTGTAGAAATGTGAGTTAAAGCCCTACCTGAACCAAGGTGTTCCTCCCCATTTAATTGCCCTTCTTCTCCTTCCCATGCTGTCAGGCCTGTGCTGGCCTCTGATGGGTTCCAACTCGGGAACGGATGACACGGTGCCGCTCCACACTGAGAAAGGCTGAACTCTGGGCTTTTCTGGAGGCTCAGTGTCAGGCCCAGGTGCCTGAGTTCGTCATTGCTGATGTTGTGTGTATGTGGTGGGGTTTGCTCGTTTGCTTGATTACTAGGTTTTAAGACTTGGAGACAAACTGGCAAACATAGAAGTATTTTGCTGTTTATCAAGATCTCTTAGAATTTTGCATATATTTTATCTTTAGAAACTACGTAGATAAGTAAGGTGCATTTCCCTCCTTACATCTTCCATAGCACTGGGTTTTTGTGTCTTGCTTTAGCCTTGGAAACCTGGTGTCCAGCCCAGTACTGGCGAGGTCCTCACCATGCCCTTCCATCGGCAGAGGCAGTTAGTTTCTCCAAGCGAGTCCAGGTCTCAGCTAGTGACTTGTTCCCATCCACATTACCTAGCACAGCACTTCTCTGTGGCAGAGAACGGAAGGAACTCAAGTGTCTTTAATTTCCAGTCCCTCACAGATTGGTACTTCTGAGAATGTAATTAATATTAATTTTTAAAAAAGAAACATGAAGAAATATACAGTATAAAATTTTAAAACCTCAATTTTTATCGTTAGGTTTAACAGACATAAACTTCCATTTCTTTAAATATAATCACAATAAACATAGGAAAAAAGAAAAGCATTATTAAAAAATTATATTTGTTCCATGAAAATGTGCATATCAGAGATGAATAAAGTGAGTCACAGTTACTCTCATTACTTTGTTCTGCAATTATAACTAAAGTTACAAGTAAGAGATCGGTTCTCTGGATTAAATGCTAGTGACAGACTTTGAACAGACACCATGCATATCATTATTTTAAGATTTTAATTTGATAAGTGAGCTTCCTTTTTTTTCTTTTTTCTTTTCTTTATTTTTTTGTTTTGAGATGGAGTCTCGCACTGTTGCCTGGGCTGGAGTGCAGTGGCGCGATCTCGGCTCACTGCAACCTCTGCCTCCCGGGTTCAAGTGATTCTCCTGCCTCAGCCTCCCAAGTAGATGGGATTATAGGTGCCCACCACCACACCCAGCTAATTTTTTTGGGTTTCACTATGTTGGCCAGTCCGGTCTCAAACTCCTGACCTTGTGATCGGCCCACCTCAGCCTCCCAAAATGCTGGGATTACAGGCGTGAGCCACCATACCTGGCCGCTTGCTTCCTTCTTGCTTTGATAATTTATCTACTCAGTTTTGGATTTTAGGGGATAATATGTATCTCAATGGTTTCTCTATTTTGTTTTAATAATGCGCATAATAGAGACACCCTTTCACGGAGAAGTATGTTGATGGAAGTGGAAGAAGAAATTGTGAAGCAATTTCAGCATATTCATTTTAAACTTTTACCCAGAAAGTAATAAAATGATATATTTCAAAATTTATCTTTGATCTGTCATTGGTGATTAGGTCCAACCGTTTATTTTATAAAGTAATAGTTAATTTGATGAACAAAATGGATTCTGGATTTTGTATACTTTTGACAGCTACCTATAAAACATCACTGTTGTACCACAGTCCTAATGATCTTAATTAGTCATGTGACTCACCTTACAAGTTCAACAACATCCAAACTGGTCTATGGCTAGTTTGATGTGGATGATTATCCCAAATTAGCTTTTAGAGAAACAAAATTAAATTGTGGAAAACAAACTATTAGAAAAGAGGTTACTGTCTGTTTTTTTTTTTTCACAGCTGCTTCTTTTCTAAAGGAGGGGATGTTGGTTAATGTTAGATATGTGTTTGACTTTAAGAAGACCGGCCTATTGTGAGTAAGTAGCTAGATTGTGAACTCTGTGGAAGATTTATTTTGGGGCTGTGAGTTTCAGATGGAGTAATGGAATCTCACAGTCCCAGGTAGGTGAACCTGCCTGGCACTTGCTTGGCCATTGTATGTGGTTTCCTCTGTGGTGTATTTCTCGCCCCTGTGCCTCCACCTTAGTTGGAGTGCTTATCAGTCTTCTACTGTGCATGGATCTCCTCGTGTTTGTAGTCTATGCAGAGATATGGGTGTGCAGCACACAGAGAAACATCTTTAGTTAACTTGAGTAACTTGGCAACACCAAAATGCTAAAATAATTTTTTATTTTGAGAGAGGAGGACCATGTTAATGCCTGAGCTTGTAGTCAGAGGGTAGAGGAAAAGATAGCATTGAAAAGAGGGCACCAACCTCTTGATTCCAACCCACTAATTTGTTTTCTATTATTTGAGAGTTGTTACTGCATTTGCAGGTGGTCTGCCCTCTGCAGCAGTCCCTCACTGGATGTTTGACCCCTTGTGAGAAGCTATCACTAAAAGATTATCTGTCCATTCCTCTTAAGAGGTGAAATATGGGGTTGGGCGCAGTGGCTCATGCCCATAATCCCAGTACTTTGGGAGGTTGAGGCGGGCAGATCATTTGAAGTCAGGAGAATTCCAGACCAGCCTGACTACCATGTTGAAACCCTGTCTCTACTAAAACTACAAAAAAATTAGCGGGGCGTGGTGATGCATGCCTGTAGTTCCAGCTACTCAGGGGGCTGAGGCATGAGAATTGCTTGAGTCTAGAGGTGGAGGTTGTGGTAAGCTGAGATTGCGCCACTGAACTCCAGCCTAGATGACAGAGTTAAGATTCTGGGTTTTAACTTATTTTTATTTTTATTATTTTGATTTTTTGAGATAGAGTTTCGCGCTTGTTGCCCAGGCTGGAGTGCAATGGCATGATTTCGTCTCACCGCAACCTCCACTTCCCCAGTTCAAGTGATTTTCCTGCCTGAGCCTTTTGAGTAGCTGGGATTACAGGCATGCGCTACCTCGCTCAGCTAATTTTGTATTTTTAGTAGAAACAGGGTTTCTCCGTGTTGGTCAGGCTGGTTTTGAACCCCCAACCTCAGGCGATCCGCCTGCCTCGGCCTCCCAAAGTGCTGGGATTATCGTGAGATATAATCCCACATGAGACACTGTGCCTGGCGTTTTTTTTTTTTTCTCTTTTTTTTTTAAGAGGTGAAATATGGAAAATAAGTGCAGATGGGAACATCACCATGTAACCCTACCTGTGTGCCTGAAGACTTTGAACAAAGCAGCCCTTCTCTTCCATGGCACTGGCTGAAAGATTAATAACTACGGGGAGAAGTAGGGACAGTTTTTGTTAATGCTGAGTGCTCCAAGCATGGCATTCCTTGTCTTCTAGGTTAAGCTCTGTGCAACTTTTCATAATCTAGAAAGTTAATAATTGTGTGGGGATTTGGGATGGGCAATTTACCCATCCCAAATAATCACAAGTGGTCTAAAAGATTTATGTATAAGATTGCCCAATGTAATACTAGTTATATGAAAAATTGGAAAAAATTTGATAGTAAGATATTAAATTATGATACTGCATATGATCAAGTAATTTAAATCAATTAAATATCCTGTTTTATAAGGCTATTTAATGACATGGGAAAATGTTCACAGAATATTAAATGAAAAAATTTTCTTCGTAAGCAGTATATTAAATATGCATATGTATTAATGGAGCCAAGGATACATTTAAAAATTTACAATGGTTATTACTTGTGCTTATGTTATGTTTAATTATCATTTTCTTTTTGCATTTGTTTTACGAGCTTTTCTAAAATGAACATACTAATTTTATAATAGGAAAAAACATGCTCTTAAAATATTTGAATGACTGCATTATATGTAATCTTTAAAAAATAATTAGTCTGTCTCAAAATAGTTTCCTGATTCAATATAGTTTGGATTTATTTTCTTTTAATTGTATTTAACAGAAGTTTTCAAGGCAAGTAATTAGCAAATATTTACTAGACTCTACTTAACAGAAGTTTTCAAGGCAAGTAATTAGCAAATGTTTATTAGATATAAATATCTAATAAATATGTTTTTGGTACATGTTCTTTATTGTAAAAGCTCCTAACATCTAAGTTTAGTTTCATGTATGCTTTCAAAATTATTTGCTGATCTTGTATGTCAGTTTAAGCATTATATTTTTTAACCTTCTGACAACTTTCTTTCATTTAAACTTATTACATAGGAAGAAATACATGTATATGTAATTTAAAGGCATTGAAATTAATTTCAGGATCTTTTTTAGTATTAATAATATATTATAAATCATATAATACATATAATAAATGAATAATATAATTCATTGGTAAGGCCTAGAATGACTTGCTTTATATACATACATTATTTTATTTAATTATCACAAGTACCTCTCCTTGACAATGGGAATATTTTTCCGCATTGCTACTAAACATTAAGTTAGAGATTTCGGCATTTACTTTAAAAATACTGTTAAAGCTCTCCGCTTATTTCTGAAAGCAGAGGTACCTTGACCCAGATAACTTCCATGTCTTTTTAGCAGTATAATTGCCGGCCCTTTGGTACTATGCTTTTTGACATTTATGTTAAAAATAAAAATTAGCTAATTTGTAAGTTATGAGGTCTCAAAAAAAAGTTCATTCCTGTTTCATGCCTGTTAATGCTTCCATTAAAATTCTGAAATGGCTTATTAAATTAAATGCAGTGTCAAAGGCTAATTGTCTCTCTGTAATTAGTCTACATGACTTATGAAAGCATGTTTTAAGAATTACGTTTGAATAGCAATTCTGAAGTCAATTTTTAGTATCTATCAAATTGTAATGATAGTAGATGACAAGTATTAATAGATTATGAGGTCCTTTCTCTTTCTGTTACAAAAGATGCCTATAATGTATATTCATTGTTAATGTACTTGAAATTTCTTGAACTCAGTAGCATCACGTGTCTGAGACATTGATATGAATATGTGGTTAGAATGTGCTGTGTGTGCTACAGCATCGTCTGATGGATCAGAAAGCAGCAACTGTGTCTGACTGGGGCATAGGCAGTGCACGTATGTGTGATGTGTGTAAGAAGTCCTGCCATATTGTTGGAGAATCAGAAATCCTGTATTTTTTATTTTTATCATAATGTCAAAGTTATATTTCACAAGCTAGTATAATTTTAGTGGAATGAATGTGAGGCTTGGAGTACCTTGTTTTTTTTTTTGGTTTGAGACAGAACCTCACTCTGTCACCCAGGCTGGAGTGCAGTGGCATGATCTTGGCTCACTGCGACCTCCGCCTCCCAGATTCAAGCGATTCTTCTGCCTCAGCCTCCCAAGTAGCTGGGATTACAGGTACCCGCCACCACGCTCGGCTAATTTTCTATTTTTAGTAGAGACAGAGTTTCACTTTGTTGGCCAGGCTTGTCTTGAATTCCTGACCTCAGGTGATCCACCCGATTCGGCCTCCCAAAGTTCTGGAATTACAGGCGTGAGCAACCACGCCCAGCTGGGAGTAACTTTTATTCAGTGTCTTTTGAACACCTACCATGATTTGTTCACTATGATATTCCACAGTTTGAACCTGAAGTCTGTACTACCTTGGATGGCTGGGCGCAGTGGCTCACACGTGTAATCCTTCTGGCATTTTGGGAGGCCGTGGAAGGTGGATCATTTGAGCCCAGGAGTTTGACACCAGACTGGGCAACATGGAGAAACCCTGTCTGTACCAAAACATACAAAAATTAGCTGAGTGTGGTGATGTATGCCTGTAGTCCTGGCTACTCAGGAGACTGAGGTGGGAGAATCACTTGAGCCCAGGAGGTCAAGACTGCAGTGAGCCATGATTGAGCCACTGTACTCCAGCCAGGGAGACACAGCAAGACCTGTGTATTAAGTCAGTTCTTGCATTGCTATAAAGATACCTGAGACTGGGTAATTTATAAGGAAAAGAGGTTTAATTGGCTCACGGTCCTGCGGGCTGCACAGGAAGCATGATGCTGGCTATCTGCTTGGCTTCTGGGGAGGCCTCAGGAAACTTACAATTATGGGGGAAGATGAAGTGGAAACAGACACGTCTTACGTGGCCCACACAGGAGGAAGAGAGGAGAGGGAGTATGTGCCACACACGTTTAAACAAACAGATCTCCTGAGAACTCCATCACGAGATAGTACTAGGAGGCTGGTGCTAAACCATTAGAAACCACCCCCATGATCCAGTCCCTCCCACCAGGCCTCACCTCCAACATTGGTGATTACAATTCAACATGAGATTTGGGTGGGGACACAGATCCAAACCACATCACCCTGTCTCAAAAAAGCCAAACCAAAACAAAACCCAAACAGATACACCACCTTGGGCAAGTTGAGCCTCAATTCTCACATCATGAAATGGGGATTAGAATATCTATTGTGAAAGATTGTTGTGAGATTCTGATAATGCTTGTGAAAGTGCTTTGTCAAGTGCCTGGCACATAGTAGGTGCACAATAAACTGTAGTTACTATTCTGCATTATTGAACATCTGGTATGTGTTAAATAATTTGTCTGCCTGCACTAGAGCAGAGTGAGAGGAGGCGGCTGGAAAGGAAATGAATACAACAGACTACAAAAGTGGAGTGAATTTTAATGAACGAAGAGGTTTTTAAAGTCAGAATACAAAAATTGTATTCAACGGTTAATATTCCTCTCATTAGTGATAGTGAGAGTCAAAACAAAGTTGATTTGAAGGAAGTTGGTATAGATTCTCATAGGGGAAGTTCCCTTATGCTTGACAACGTGCTGGAATCTTTTGAAGATTTTTAAACTGATAAGCAAGAGTCTGTGGATGCGTTGTATCCTTTTGCTTGAGGTAATTAATCCCTGTGGTGGAATCAGGTTGATTTGTTTGAAAAATGCCATTCAGCAGGTGTTAAAAAGGATAGTCTGATTGTGGGTTGAGTAAATATGATGTCCACTTCTGTGAAATTCCCTGCTCACTTCACTTCTGTATTTCAGAAGGTCTCTTTTTACTGGGTACCTTTTTACTTAGTCATCAAAAATAGGTAACTTGAACTTTTCTGATAGTCTATTGGGGCCTAGAAGAAATGGTCTCAGTAAAGACCCTCGGAGTGTAATGATGTGGCTGGTGTTAGAGCAGAGTCTGAGTGCCCCATGTGGATCTAATGGTCACCTGCATCAGTGGATGGCAGGGCCTGGAAGGAGAGGTGCATTTCCATGACCTTGCTGCTGTGATCCTAACATCCACCAGCTCTTCAACCCCTCTGAACCCTGCTGGTGCTGCCACAGTCTTGTCTTCCACCCATGGCTTTCGTCATCTGGTCTTCCCTCCTGGCTCTGTGGTTCCTGGTATTGCGAATCCTACAGCTTGTCCTCAGGCCCCATCCTCTGTGACTTTCTGCTCCTCTTGACCCTGCGTAACACCCTGCTGTTCAAATACCTCTGTGCCCAGTTCTCCTCCCTCCCCTGGTCATTTCTCTTCTGCCTTTGCTGGCCTCTCCACCTCTCAGTGCCTTTTAAACACTGGGGTCTCATGATCTTATTGCCCCTCTGCATGATGGATCACCCCTCCCTAAGTGGCATCTTTCACAGCCTCTGGAAGGAGACCTCCAGATCTTTACCTGTCTGGCCTTTCTCCAGCTGTCCCTAGTCGTCTTCCTTGGATCCTCTCAATACATTTCACAGTAAATGAATCCTTTCTGGATCTGTTGTCTTCCCCCAGACCTCTGTTGCACTCTGTTCTTTGTCTTAGTATGTGCTGTCACTGTCAACATAGGATGCCCAGTTGGACGAAGCTTGTTGTCCTCCCTAACTCAGTCCTTATACGACGTGTCCGGTTGGTCACCAGCATCTGCTAATTCTGCATCAGAAATGCCTTTGAATCTGTCTTTTTCATCTCCCCTGCTCCTGCCTTACTTGGGACATGTCATCCTTCATTGAATTTTGATATAGCTTTCTAGCTGGTGTGTTCAATATAGTAGCCACCAGCCGCATGAGGCCAGCTACCAATATGGTAGCCACCAGCTGCATGAGTTAAAATTAAATAAAAATAAAAATTCAGTTCCTCTTTCTCAGTAGCTACCTTTCAGGTGCTCAGCAGCCCCACGTAGCTGCCATACTGGGCATTGCAGGAGTAACATTTTCATCACTGTAGAAGTTTCTGTAGATACCGCTATCTAGCTCATCTGTCCATCTCCAGTTGCCTACTCTGCCCATTTCATCCTTCATATTGCTGCCAGCATTTTATGCGTGGAAACAGTCATCCAGTTATGAGCCTTCCCTGCTTAAAACCTTCTGAGGGTGGCTGGGCGCAGTGGTTCATGCCTGTAATCCCAGCACTTTGGGAGGCCGAGGCGGGTGGATCACGTGGTCAGGAGTTCAAGACCAGCCTGGCCAAGATGGTGAAATCCCTGTCTCTACTAATAACACAAAAATCAACTGGGCATGGTGGTGCACACCTGTAATCCCAGCTACTCTGGAGGCTGAGGCAGAGAATAGCTTGAACTCGGGAGGCAGAGGTTGCGGTGAGCCAAGATCACGCTACTGCACTCTAGCTTGGGCAACAGAGCGAGACTCCATCTCCAAACAAAAGAAAAAACCTTCTGAGGGTGCTTGAGTAAAATCTGCACCCCCCCAGCATGGCCTGTAGGTCCTCAGAGCCTCCCTTCTCCTCCTGCACCATTCTCCTTGGTCTCTAGGCTCAGAGGCTCCTGCCCCTTGCCTGTCGTCCAGGTTGGCTTTGCTGCTGCTTTGCCTGTGCACAAGCTCTTCTTGTTGCTTGGAATGCCCTCGTCTTCGGACTTACCTGTGCTTTCTCTCTGGTAGTGACTTCCCCTCCTTGCCTTGTAGCATTTGTTCACTAGGGCCACCTTCTCTATGGGAGGGGTTTTCTCAAGGGCATGATCTTCAAAGGTTTTTGTCTTTGCACCCTCTGAAATAATTTTTAAAAAACCGTATACTCCTTCACATGCCTGTAAGGTGACATCCCGTATTTTAAATCATAAATTTAAATAGTATGTTTTTGTTAATAGCGAGTAGGAAGTGTTAAACATATTATGAGATGAAAATAATATGAAGATTGACTTAGTTTGATATACCTTTTACAACAGAATTTGAGATGATTGATTTTATCTACCTGGTTGAAAAATGTACTGTAAAGATTACAAGTGAAATTGTTATCTTTGAAGTTTCTGTAACTTGGCTTGAACATTTTGGCATTTGGTGTGTTGGGGTATGGAATTTCAGAAACATTTAAGAGAATCTATGCCATTAAACCTGTATGTCTTCAGTTTTTCTGAATCCAGAACATCCCCAAATGGGCCAAGTTTCACCCGTAACAGAAACGTGTTGAAGACACGTAAAAACTGGAAGCCATATGGATTCTAGGGGCCATGGGCCTTAATTCATCATCAAAGAAGACATCTTGATGATTAGTGTTTTGAGTTACCCTTTGTTTGGTGCCCTGAGGTTTTTTAAACTTTGGAAGAATGTAAGATTTCAGGGAGAGTGGAACTGTTGCAAAGATAGGAATGCCTGTCTGTTTTCAGAAAGAGTTGCATAGGGAAGGTGAGGGTCTCAAAATTGATTCTGTAGGAGGATTGCTTGGGCCTAGGAGTTTGAGACTAGCCTGGGCAGCATAGCTGTTAGCTATTAGCTCTCCTGGAACTGGGCACACAGACTTAAGTCCTTAAAGTTGCATGTGTCTGTTGGACTACTAGAACTCTAGGATGAGGCAGTCTTCATCTTGCCTGTGTCCCAGGGCCTGGCCTGGGGGCTGACTGAATAGGCCTCCTCTCTAGTCTAACTTGGCACAGCCTCACTGGCTGGTCCCTTGCTCTCCTTTAGGGGATACCATTTAGGGGATACCATTTAGGGTATCCCCTAAAGGGGGATCTCCTTTAGGGGCTGTTGTTGGTGCCTGCTCTTGCCTATAGGTTTACTTGAGACACCACTGGCCACAGGAAACAGGGACTGTCATTCTGCCTTGGGGAAGAGTGAAAGTATTTTTGTCATGACACAATAACTGTGTTAATAGCAGCTTGCTTGATTTTATCAGTTATTCTACAACCCATTTTGTAGGACAGGGGTGACATTGCTGTGCAGGCTGCCTGGCTATCACCTATGTGCCCTGAGGCTTCCATGAGTCTTCGTGGAGCAACTGCCACCTCCTGCCCTGTCACTGAGGGCTGAGGGGCAGACGGTGGGGCACGCTTTGGGTGAGCGTCCTACCCACTTCAGAAGTAAGACGCATGGTGACCATTGTTCCCCAGCTAGATCACGGATAAACCACATTATGTCATCCAACGGGCACGCTCCTCGCTCCTTAATTTAGGTTATCATCTTTTTTAGAAGTTATATAAACAGACACCCTTGGGCAGAAAGCAAAATCAAACAAAAATGCCTGTTTCAGACACAGCAGTTTGATTCTCAGTTACCCCAGTAACCCGGTTTCCTCATCCCTTCACACTCATAACTTTCATTTCTCAGCGGGTAAGGTTTTGTCCACATGAAGTAACTAAGTTAAAAATACTTGATGAAAAATAAAAAGGGGAATACTGATTTTGGCTATAACTTATTAGGGAAGATAGCTGGAAAAAAAGAGTTGATTTTTAAATTCTTGTTTTCAGAATATGTTTTCTAATTCTGCTAATGCAGCACAGCCAGAAATGAAAAAGAATTTTTTTTTTTTTGGTAACTGTCACCAGCACTGCCCCTTCGTTTGAAAATGCAAACTTGCTATCAGTGTATAGCTCCTTCCAGAACTGAGCATAAAGTTTTCAAGCGTCCCCAGAAAGCACCCAGCAAAGCCGAAGGTCCTGCCTTCAGAGCCAGTTCAGGACCAAGGGTGCCACTCCAGAAAGGCACTAAACTCTGGCAACGGATTAGTGCCCGTGTTCTGGTAGGATCCCCGCAGATGGGCAAGCAGAGCCCCCAAGTGTTTGCTTCCTGATCCTTCGTACATTAGTTGCTAAAGTTTTCATCAGTTAGGTCTAGGTAACATATTTTCAGGAAGGCATTTCCTGGACAGGAGATGCCTAGGTAGATATGTGGTTGATAAATGGTTCGTTGAATACTTTCCAGCATGCACTTCTGCAGAGCAGACAGATTGCGTTGTAGCAGTCCTCCGGCCTTGCCGGGTGTGATTGCGGTCATCTTAGTGTGAGGCTCAGGTCTTGCTAAGAAGCTGTGGGCATAAATGTATCTTACACAGCTCTGCCCGGGGCTACAGCAGGGGACTAGGAAGCATGATTGGTCATCTCCGATCTTAAGAGGGGTAGTTCTACCCCACCGTGTAGCCACTCTCGCCAAAACTCACCAGAACTTCGAGATCATCACAGCTGCTTCCTACTGTGGAGTCACAGAGGGTGGGCACACAGGGATCTGCACTTTGGATTTGTGGGTTTCTCCTGGAATTGGAAACACATTTTGATTTGATAGTGTACAGAAGATGATGCAACTTCCTGCAACAGGTAAACATTTGCCCTTGGCCACAGTTCTTACTGGCAGATCTTTGCTGAGGAGCAGTCAGCGTCTTGCTGTCCTGGATGCCCTGCTGAGTGGTATGCTTAGAGTGGGAGGAGACAGGTGTTGGGAGCAAGCTTTTGGTTTAGGCTCCACTATTAGACTCATGAAGCTGTTACTGGCCTAGGCAGAGTGGGTGGTGTTTGCAGAAGCTGCGGTGTTCTGGATGACCAGCCGCCACTGTTTTTTTCTTTTTTTTTAAAATATGTAATCTGAATCCAGAACCCCTGCCCTCATTCTGTCACGTTACAGAGTTTAAGCATAGAGCCGGATGTTGTTCACCTAATGGATGCTCATTATTTGCTAAGGGAGCTAATGTTATTGAATCGAATGGATTTGGGGTTGTGAAGGAAATTGCTCCATAAAGCTTAAACTGTCGAATTACATTTAAATATAGTGGCTAAAAATCGCAGAATTTGGAAGTCTTTTGTTTTTTTTTGAGGGGTAGATGGTTTGTTACATACGTAACAGGCTTGTTTCGCTGGAGTTGAGCTTCAGTTGAGGCCTGTTTGTCTTGTTCATCTTAGTCTGCTCACCAGTCTCTACTTGCTTGCTCTGAATATTTAATACTTATGTTCCCCCAACGTTCATGTGTTGAAAATCCTCACTTCCAAGGTGATGGTATTGACAGGTGGGGCCTTTGGAAGGTGCTTAGGTCATGAGGGCTGAGTCCTGTTGAATTGAATAAATGCCCCTATAAGATGCCCAAGAGAGGAGAAGACCCCTGTAAGACGGTGACGTTCTGTGAATCAGAGAAGTGGGCTCTTACCAGATCCTGAATGTGCTGGTGCCCTGATCTTGGACTTCCAGCCTCCAGAACTGTGAGACATAAATTTCTTGGTTTATAAACTACCCAGCTTATGCTACTTTGTTATAGCAGCTTGAACAGGCTAAGACACTGCATAATTTATTTGTATATTTCCGATGCTTTATGGGTGAATCAAAAGGTGTCTTTGAGTTAGCTATAAGTTGTCATTTTTGGTTTTCCTTTAGAGACAGGGTTTCATTGTATCACTCGACTGGAGTACATTGGTGACATCACCGCTTGCTTGCAGCCTCAACCTTCTAGGCTTCATCAGCAGTCCTTCCACTTTGTCTTCCCAAGTAGCTGGGACTATAGGCGCGCACCAGCACACCCGGCCGGGTTTTCTTTTCTCTTTTTTGTAAGAGACAGGATTTCACTGTTGTCCAGGCTAGTCTCAAACTCCTGGGCTCAAGCAATCCTCCTGCCTTGGTCTCCCAAAGTGTTAGGATTACAGGCATCAGCCACAGAGCCTGGCCTACAGGCTGTCTTTAAAAGGAACATTGACTAAGCAGTACAAGCTTCTCTTTGGGAGCCAGATAATGAAAATCAGGAGATCATGGCCAGGCTGAGGATGAGGACACAATTATTGGCAGGCTTTAGTTAGTTTCAAATTCAGTCTGTTGCCCACATGCAGGTGTGCCTTCCTGTAAGAAAATGTGGAGAGCAGGTTTTAAAAGTGAGGTGTGTATTGCACTTTGGAAGTGTTCTTTCGGGTGCCTCAGACTCAGCCTGTCTGAAAGGAATTCCTGTGTGGGGTTCTGATTTCACCTCTGAAATTGCCCAGATCTCCACTGTCACTACAAGGCCAAGATCAGCCTCTCTTGCCTGGATCACAGTAGGGGCCTGAGTGATTCTTCTGAGTCCAGATCAAATCTTGTCACTTCTTTAGGTTGATGTTCAGACCCCTGAGTCTCCCACCATACAGGCTGTTGTCACCTGGCCTCTGCCAGTTCACTATCCCCACCTTGTGCCTTTTCCTCTGGATTGTTTGTGTTTGGGGCTGCCACCCTGGCCTGCGAGCCTGTGTGTGTCTGTTGGGGGGGGGGGGGTATTGATGCCACATTTTAATTTTGGCTGTATTCATAGGTGCAGTATTAGGGTAAGTGCCCTTTTGGGAAGTGAAATTGATACTCTTACCCATTCACAGATGTTGGGGTTTCTGGGATGCTCATAGAACCCTCTTCCTGCCCAAGGCAAAGTTAAAAAACTGTAAGTAAAAGTAGATGCCCACATAATCATTTATCATTGATAGAGGCAAGGTTGGAGGCCATAGTGTGTTGTGAAAACCAAATGGTCCTGCCAACAGAGTCTCAGGATTAGGCCATTGAACTTACCAGGCCCAGGGGACATGTGGCTTTCATGGGGGCCTGGTCCCGGAGTAGGAGGAGGCTGGGAATGAACCATTTTCTAATCAGATAAGTCCCTGCACTTCTCAGGAGTGGAAGAATCCCAGAGTTAACTCATCGAGCCCGTAACAGGTGAAGCGGGAAAGAAGCATTTCTCACTAACAGTAGGCTTCTCAAAAACTCTTCTTCCCTTCAGTGATTGCTTCAATATTAATAAGAAGAAGCTGTTCCTTCTACAAATAGGTTAACTACTGGAAATTTAATAGAGTATTTAATTCAGGTAGCTAAACATCTTACCCTTCCTTCGTATGAACATTGATATTTAGAATATATTTATTGACAAAATGATAAAATGAGAAATATTTAACAGTTTATTTTTCTGTAAGCAATTCTAAATGTCTTATAATAGCATGAATAAATTCATCCACCAGAGAATTATGTTAGGGTCCTTCCTTGTTGGTGATCTGGGGCCCAGTTCTGCTTTGATGGAGCTCTCACGTGAAGTTAATTTCAGCAGATGCCTCAGTGGCAGTGTATGTTTGAAATTCGTTTCACAGCCTCAGTGCAGTGTATGTTTGAAATTCGTTTCACAGCCTCAGTGCAGTGTATGTTTGAAATTCGTTTCACAGCCTCAGTGCAGTGTATGTTTGAAATTCGTTTCACATATGGGAAACACTTAGGGCAGTTTTCTTATAGCCATGTGAGTGTGGGGGAGACTTTTCTAGTGTGATGTTCTGTATGTTTAGTGTTGTTTCATGAGGGGAAATGGATTTGAGAGAGTGAGCAGTGAGCTAACAGCGTGCATTATATTCAGGGTAAGCCTGAATTGGGCATCAGCAGAACCACTTCAAGACTAGCCCTTTGACTTTCTGGAATCCTGGTTGATTTTAAGCTAGAGCCTTCTTGTCTTTCTCCTCTTCCTGTGTCCAGCCTCCATCCTAACCCCCATCTTCAGCTTAAAACCTCTTACAAAGATAGCATCCCAAAGGCATCATTCGTGAAGCTGAACAGTTTTGAAAAGAGCAAGGGAAGTTACTCACTTTTTTTCCAGTGAACTCTATGGGCAGTGGAACTTGAAGGTGATTGTCAACCATTGTGGAAAGCAATAGTTTCATTTGGTTAACACATTTGGATCCATTTGATTCTCTGTATTGACATTAGAAACATGATTTCCATCTGTTCCTAATGAAAATAGGTTTTATTTCTTTGAAACATTTAAAGGAATAAAAGCTTAAATTCCAAATAGTCATAAAACCCTAAAAAGGGTTTCCTTTTTGAATGAGCATTGGAAGAAAATGCTCATTCGTAGCACTGACTCTACCTACACATAGTCCACCATTCCCTCCCGATGGAAAGTTAGACAGTTTATATGAACGTCAGGAATCTGAAATCCTCTTTTGTCGGGGGAGCACGAAAGATGACTTTTGCAGACCCAGAGCAGAGTTTGAGCTGGGTGGAATGAGATCAGTGTGCTGGGGAGAATGTCCGGACCCCTGGCCTTCCCTCCTTTGTGAGGAATGTGACAGCTGAAAGGAGTCAGAAGCCGCCCGGTGCAGCGGTGGCAGCCCGGCACAAAGGGTGGCGTGCTTTCCGACCTTCGGCTGCCCTTTGCTAGACCTTCAATTGTCGTTTGGGGCCCAGGCTTTGCATTTTTCTCTTTTATGGCTTAATTTAATTTTATTTCTAGCCAGTTTATTAGAGTGAAGGCCTTCTTCGTTGCCCCGAGGCTTTGTGCCCATTGGACTGGAAATTAGAGGAGCTGGGGGGTAAGTATTCTTTGTATGCACGAGAGGGTTGGTGACTGGGAAGACACGGAGGGCCAGACCTCACTAGCCAGTGGACCAATGATTTCAGCCCAGCAAGATCACTTATTACTAAGGGAAGGGGCTGTTGAAAAGTGGTAAGCAAGGTAGTGCTTGCGAAGGGCAGAGTAAGTCCTCACTAGCAACTAGCCATGGTTGTGTAGCTGTTCCTGTTCCTCGGAATGGGCACCTTGGCTGTGTTTCTTTTGTGCCTTCTCAAACTTGGTTCCATATTGGAATCACCGGGAGCATTGGAAACAACAGCAACAACAACAAAAACAGATGCCTGGGCCCCTGCAGAGCTTTCGGTTTAATTGGAATGGGTGCAGCCTGGGTGTGGGCACTGCAGATCTTCAGGTGATGGTACGGTGTAGCCTCAGTGGAACACCACTGGCCTGCCTGAGACCTGAGGTGCTTGGGCATTACCTGCAGGCTTTACAAAAATGTTAGATGGTGTTAGATCTAATACTCTAAGAATGAGCATATTAAATTTAGGAGACTAGGACCTTTTAGGGTTGTTGAACTGGAAAAACTTTAGTGGGAACAATGGAGCTTATTGATTTTTTAAAAAAAATCCTTGAAAAGGATAGCTAGAAAGAGGCTGGGTAAAGGGGCATTGAACTTGACTCCCTTAAGCAGTGGTCCCAAGGTGTTTGTTTTTCCCAGAAGGAGAGTGAGGATGGAAACTAAAGAAATAAAAGTTGTCTGGCCGTAGCTACTCCAGACAGAGCGATGGCTGTGGGTGATCGTGAGCGTAAAATGAGGGCGAGCGCAGGAGTCCCCGCCCAGGCTCCGCTCAGTGTTCACTCACGTCTCTCCTGTGTGCTCATCTTTGACACCAGCTCCTCTGACTCAATTTTTCCCTTTGTTTTTACTCTCTCCTTAGCACCAGCTGCTGATTTTTATTCCTTGCTTTCTCCCCACAGCCAGCTCTGCCCGTAGCAGCTCTACCACCATCTCCTTTTGCCTCTGGTGGCAACGCTCTCCTTCGTTCATGTTTTCCCTTCACTTTTTATGTTATCAGTTCTATGGAATCAGTAGGAGTCACGCTCCACAAGCCTGTTCTAGTCGGACTGGGCAGATGGAGTGAGGTCATCAGAAGACTGGAGGGGAGTGCTGAGGATGCTGCCGGGGTGGGGTTTTGAGAATTAATAGGGGGCTGAGATCAGCCTTGTCGGAGACAGGAGGGTAGAGATTACTAGAGGGTCAGAGGTCCCACTGCTTGGGCAGGAGGGCAGGAGGGCAGGAGGGCAGGAGGGCAAGAGCCAGCTGAGCAGGGCTGACTGAGGGGCTGGAGCTTGCCCTTGTGTCTTTGAGGCTGGGCGGTTTAGACTGTGCCTGCCCAAGCAGGGTCTGCCCTGGATATCCATGGAGTATAAAGAGGCCCCGTTAAGGGAGGGCAGTGCAGTCATTTGCTGAAAGGTGACTTTTCTAAGAACCCATTCCTACTTTGAATATTGCTTATTTGACATGATTTCTTAAGTGGGATGTTTCTATTTTGTCTTTTTTGTGTTACTGAGAATTTGTATCTTTTCATTTAATTTCCGCAGCTTGTTGGAAAATGCTGGCCACTCTGACTTCTAAGATACTTAGTGACATTTTATAGATAGTTCGGAATTTTTTTTTTTTTTTTGAGATGGAGTCTTGCTTTGTCACCCAGGTTGGAGTGCAGTGGTGCCATCTCGGCTCACTGCAACCTCCGTCTCCTCAGTTCATGCAATTCTCTTGCCTCAGCCTCCCACGTAGCTGGGATTACAGGCATGCACCACCACGCCTGGCTAATTTTTGTATTTTTAGTAGAGACAGGGTTTCACCATATTGGTCAGGCTGGTCTTGAACTCCTGACCTCAAGCGATCTACCCACCTCAGCCTTCCAAAGTCCTGGGATTACAGGCTTGAGCCACTGCACCTGGCCCGATAGTTTGGATTGTTTCTGTGTAATCATTTGAACAAAACTATAACAAATCATTTTATGAAAAGCACCCTGGAGATGGTAAATCCAAGATTGGTTTCAGAATTCTTACTCTGTGAACTACATTTAAAAAAATGTAATGTAGTCTCCAGGTTAGGCCTTAAAATGAAGCGCCCCCATTAATATCCTGCTTATGTTCAGGAATATCTAGGAAAAGGTATTAGCGCAGAAGCTGAAAGCACATAGCCGGGTGCATGCTGAGCTGATTCCTCACCCCAGCCTTTCTCCCAGGCTGCAGAAAGGACTCAGGAAATGTGGCCCATCGTTATTACTCATGCTTGTTAAACAGGAATTGACCAGATACCTCATTTTAACATTTTAAAGATATCTCTATGAGAGAGTTGAATATTTGACTTAGGACTTTCAGGAAAAAAAAATATTCTTGTTTTTCTTAAATGTGATGTTTTGTGTTTGTTGTAAACGTGTGATACAATATGTAATAATTTATGCAGCCTCTGAACACACTGTCTTCAGAGTCATTTTGCAGCTGCTGTCTGAGTTTCCTAAGTCATTTGGATTTACTTGGGTGTGTTCAGCCCAGGTAAAAATTTGGATTTACCTGGATGTGTCCAGCACCTGCACCGCTATTAAAACCAAGAATCTCCTGAGGCCAGGAATTACAGGGAACTGATTGTCTTCATTACTTTGGACTAATTTGCCCCTTCTTCCATTTTTCTAGTCGTACACCTGAAGACTATGAAATAGAGGATTTAAGGAGAGAAGAAAAGGGTATTTTCACCTTTTTTTTTTTTCCTGTGAACATTTGGAGAGGATAAACTGAAGCTTGAAATATTAGTGCTCATTTTAATTTTATATTAAATTAGTTTGTTAAGTTTCCTAAGGTTCTTTATGGAAAGGTTATAAAAAAGGTTTGTTGTTGTTGTTTAGTTCTAGAAAACCTAGCAGTTTACAAAGTTTTTGGGTAACAGTAAACATTCCTTTCTTTGATTCAGTAAGTTTTTCAATACCTGAGGCCCAGGAGTATATAGACTACATGATAAATCAGTTTTTATTTTATTTTCACAGAGTTAATTTGATTTAAGATCAACAGACTTGATTTATGAAAGAATACTTGTATTTTTAGATCTGAACATTTTAGGTGGCTACAATTTTACCCCAAATTAAGAACCTTTGCAAACCAAGTGGCAGGTGGTCTCATTCAGCTGTACCAGTTCAGATGTGTTTACCTCTGGAGATGGAGTGAAAGTAATTGTATCTGGCAGATAGCAGAGGAAAATTGTCTTCACGGCTAATTATTCAGTGACTTCTATCTATGCAGCTTCCCATTTTAATTCTGACGGTAAGTGTCTGCAAATGTCTGTGCTAAATATTCCTCTTGCTATCAGACAGCCTCTAAGTGAGAGAGAGTGTGTGTGTGTGTTTGTGTTAGAATTGATAACTTTATATTTTTGTCCTCCCTTTTCTCTGGTAGTTTATTTTTAGTAGTAAAATAGTGGCAATGGATAATGCAGTAATGTTTTCCTTCTTTTTCTTCTTCTGGTAGCCCCTTCCCAAGAGTGATTAGTGGGAAAAAAGGGACACAAGGGCTCAGCCCCACTAGAAGCACCCATAGAAGTGGCCCTTTATGATGGCAGGTGGCACTTACAGGCTTGGGCTGTTGCTGTTTCAACTGTGTTCTTATTTCTTTAAGCAAGAGTCTCAGCCAGTTCTAGTAAATTAAAAATTAAAACGTAAGAAGTGACTCTTGTTCCTCTTGGGCCAGGATAGGCTGGATTTTGTAGTAGAGCGACCTTGGTTCCCTGACTGCTTGCTCAGGAGTTTATTGGTACAAGGGCTCGGAAGCATTTTCCCCTCTCCTTGTCATAAGGTACCGCATCTTTTGGATTTTCTTAGACTCTGCTCTAACATGGCCTCGCTAAGGAGACTAGAAGACTGAGAGAAAACCACGCCAGTCAGTAAACTGCATCACGAGGCCTAAAGAGAGAGCTTAAAGGCAAACACACAATACAAGGCAGAGGTGCCAGACGGCGTGCCATTCTGGGTTATAGGTTAAGCCTCGTCCTGTCCTCCATGGAGACCAGCCAGAGGCAGCCACATTCCTGGCCCTGGTGGGGGCTGCTGGCCTGAGGGCTCCACTGCCCCACCCCAGATAGACCCAGGGAGGAGCCGGGTTTGGTGTAGAACAAGTAATGGGCAGCACAGTCCTCATGAGTAGCAAATCTTACAGGACTGATTCTAATCCCGTCATGATCAATATGGAAATTTCAGTACTCGAGTATGTGTGTGTGTTGATCTTCTCTCTGAAATATAAACAGCTAAATTATTTTCCAATTTGATCAAGGAAATAGGGAATCACATGTGAGCTATTTTTGTAATAGGCTGAGTTACTAATTTTTGTTTCACTCTTTCCATTTAAATGCTTTTGGCTGTTTTGTCATTGTTCCTATGTGGGCTGCTATTTTCAGATAGGGTACTGGAGGTCAGTAAGGCCAAGAGAGACGGTGAGCACTCCTCAGTGCCCCCCGTGTGTTGGCTGCACTCGGGACAATGGACACACACCTTGAAATCAACCATATTCTGATTTACCAGGCTTTCCTTTAACCAGCCCTTTAACTTGATCAAGGTTTAATCCCTTTTGTTTGTTGTAAACTATGTTGAGGAAACCCTTACAAAGCAGCGTCTTTCCTGTTTGTATTGTCTGCATTTTAGGTTGATAGGGTGGGTTTCATTTCTCTCTTAGAGTCACTTCTCTAATCCAGTTTCTTTTGTCTAATGCATGGTAAAGAATTCACTGTTTGATACTGTGACTGACTTTGGTCTGCTGTTAGTTGGAAGATCTCATATTCTTTCACTGCAGGACCATTTCCCCCCCCCCCCCCCCCTTTTTTTTGTTTTTTGTGGTGGTAGAGATATTGGGAGGAAGGCAGGGATGGAACTAATTTGTGTGTGGCTGGTTCCATGGGCGAGGCCCAATGCCATGTGCTTCTCTAAGCCACGTTCCCCTTCAGGAAGTAGGTAGGGCCCGAGAGCTGGGGTCTGAATCAGCATGTGACATCAGGTCCACCGTGTTTCTCCTCCATACCCTCTGCTTTCCAGAAAACAGTGTGTATGAACTCCAGCTCACTTTCTTCTGGCAATCTTGTTAAAATGCTGGTGCTGTCACTGAGTTAAATTTCTTATTTCTCCTTCAACTTTATTAAGTTTTGGTTTAATTTGTTTGCTTTCTTCAGACTCAAGTTGTATACAAAAATAAATGGAGCTTTATTGAATCTCACTGCTCAATTGGTGACACACACCTTTTAGAGAAATCAAGTCAAGAGTCATTTTTATGGGGCGTCTTGAGATAAACTCTTGAGGGATTTTGAGTAGGCTGCGTGGGAGGGCCCTGGAGGTGGAAGTGAGAGACTGTGGGAATGGGGAGGTGAGGACTGTCTGTTCCTTGTGCTTCAGCAGGGTGTCTTGAGATAAACTCTTGAGGGGTTTTGAGTAGCCTGCGTGGGAGGGCCCTGGAGGTGGAGGTGAGAGACTGTGGGAATGGGGAGGTGAGGACTGTCTGTTCCATGTGCTCCAGCAAGGTGTCTTGACTTCCCCTCTGGGGAAGAGGGTAGGAGAGATGGAATTCCTGGCTTGCGTCGCTGGATTGCAGGCACACTCCAGTGGGCTCTGGAAGCCCTCAGAGGAACCCTTGACTTGAGATAGAGCAATGACTTCCTGTTCTGCTGTGATTCGTCCTCCTTGGCTGGATGGTTTCTGAACTGCTGCAGGAAGTGTCTGTTTAGCTGTGCAAGTATTGTTTCAGGAATTAGAAACTGCATTTCCTTTCCTGAAATGCATATGCCTTTCTATAGATAAGCAGATTCTTTTTTCTTTTTTGTAGTTCTTATACCCCAAGCATGCCATTTTTCCAAACAGGAGCCTATACGTGAATGCACTTATCAGTTTTCCCCTGGGTTCAGTAAAATGGATTTGTCTTAGATTCTTGTAGGAAAATTGTTGACAGAGAGTTGAGGGAAGATCAGGTAAAAAGTATCCAAGTGTGGAATCCAGTGGAGAACAGAGCTTTGCCCATTTAAGTGTCTGACAACTGAGTTATTTGTAAGTTATGCCAAGGATATTTTTAGAACTCAGTATCTTATCCTTAGGTTTCCAATTATTTTGATTCCCCAACAGACTCCAAAGGGTACAAGAGAAGTGAGATTGGAAAAATTTCTGCGAAGAGAAGCTCAACTGAATCTTAACTGTGGTAATTAATTGGCAGAAAATCAATAATTCAGTGAGAAGTCTCTCAGCCAATGGTGACGAAAGACAATGTAGTGAATGTGAGTCGATTTGGGAGAGTATACAAGTACCAGTGAGCTAATTGGGTGAATTTACATACTGTGTTACTGTAGTGTTACACAAGACTAGTCATTTGGGAAATTGATAGAAGATTAATGGAGATCCAAATGTTTAAATAGTTTAATCATTGTCTGACCCTAAAGAGAAACCTCAATGAATATGTATTTGACTTAATGAATTGAAATGAAACTGCGTTTTGTCACCTGATGTTGAGGAAATTTTACCTCACCTGCTTTATGTCTCAAATTCTTTTCCATAAACCTGCCCCTGTGTTTCCTTGTGGGAACTGCCACCTAAATGTTTCTTTCAGATAGTGCTTCTGAATTATTTTAGTCTCATGCCTTTTTTCTACACTCTGGAAAATAATTGAGGACTCCAAAGAGCTTTTGTTTATGTGAGTTCTATCAATCACATAATCTATCATATTAGAAATAAAAAAGGGATTTTAGAAATCATTATTGAATTTAAAATAACAATATACCCACCTATATGTCAACATAAATAATACTTTCGTGAAAAATAACTATTTTTCCAAAACAAAGATGCTTAATGAGAAGTATACTTCATTATTTTTTGCAAATATCTTTAATATCTGGCTTATTAGCAGACAGCTGGTTTCTTGCCTTGCATCTGCATTCAATCTGTTGTGATATGTTGCTCTGGTTGCCATCCAACCAAAGAAAACCTAGCCTCACAGAGGTTTGTAGTTGGAAAAGGCAGTGTTTGAATTTCCTTTCAGATAATAGTGGATCTTCTTGGATGTTACACTAGAAAAGTGGTATCTCAAAGTTTGGTTGAGATATGTGTAGATCCTGAAACCATATCTATTAACTTTAAAAACTCTGTTTTATGTTTTTGAATATCATGCATTGGCCACTTGGAAAATCTCCCAAATGTTTATACATTTCACTTGTAATATCAAAAATTCTTGTCATGAATTAGAAAATTCTTAAATGTAGGGAAATTGTCAAGATCACAGTGGATATTCAAGTTTTCAGAAAGTCTAAAATTTTCATAAAAGCTGAATCTTACTGTTTTCCTCAAAAATGGGCCCGTTTTGTTCCTTTTCTTTAAAATGCCGGCCGGATAGCCTTGTCTGAATAACCATTGTTTATATATCGCTCTGTCAAGTACAAGGTTGGGTTCAATGAAGAAAAGTGGCTCATCACCTTATAGGTCCACCCCACACGTGCTGACCCTTGCGACAACCATCAATATATGCTGCATCGGGGCTTTCGCTTCCATCACACAGAGTCATAGAGTGTGTGTGCTCAAGAGTGAAGACGTAATAAAATCAGTTTTTTACCTCTCCATTGTATTAGTCTGTTTTCATGCTGCTCGGATAAAGACATACCCGAGACTGGGCAGTTTACAAAGGAAAGAGGTTTAATGGACCCACAGTTCCGCATGACTGGGGAGGCCTCACAATCATGGTGGAAGGTGAAAGGCACATCTCACATGGTGGCAGACAAGAGAAGAGTGAGAGCCAAGTGGAAGGGGTTTCCCCTTATAAAACCATCAAATCTTGTGAGATTTATTCACTGTCACAAGAACAGTATGGGGAAAACGCCACCATGATTCAGTTATCTCCCACTGGGTCCTGCCCACAACATGAGGGAATTATGGGAGCTACAGTTCGAAATGAGATTTGGGTGGGGACGCAGTCAAACCATCTCATCCATCAAGGACAGTAAGTGAGGTGACGGACCTCTTCATTTATTTTAACTGCAGTTATGTGGTGAGATGACAGCTAGTAAATACAGTCTGGGGCCAGTGCCTTGCTGTGTGGTAAGGTACACACATTTTTACATGCTGTTGCTCTTGTACTGTTGATGCAGTACAAAAAGGCAAATAATAGCTTTAGAATTCTAGTTTGACCTCACAGATCCAGTTGAAGAGCCTTGGGGATCCTAAGAGGCCCATGGTTCATACTTTTTGAGAACCACGGCTTTAAGACATTTGGGAAAGGTGCTAAATGGGATAGAACTAGACTTGATTCGTTATGAACTTAGTATTACAGAAGTGGGTCAGATACCTAATATGTGTGTGATAGACGTGTGGGGCCACGTGGGAGGGATGTGTAAGAGAGTTCCTGGAGTGTGGCACTTTCACTGGGGCTGTTGACTCCTGTGTCCTGAACATCTAAATCTGTACCTGGTGTGTCGGTTCATACTCTCTGTGGCAGTTTGAATAATTAGGGCAAATGTAATGACTGCATAAATTCATTGGTTTTTAGAAAGTCAAATGGGTTTTGTGTTCGTAACAAAGATTAGTCAAGGTAATCTTTTTGTATTATAAAAATAATAAAGTTGTGAAATATAGCTGCACAGCCCCTCCCATCCCACCTTCCTGTGATACCATCATCCTCAGTCTCCCTAGCCCTTGTATGTCTGTTTTCTATTACCATCAAGGCCCATGACACCAACTGTGTAGACATACTCCAAAAATAATAGATGCAGCCTTTATCATTATTCGCTTAAAAAGCCAACAAAAGTTCTTTCCCCTTATTGGGAATGTGCCCAGTATGAAGGGACAGCATCAGATTGGGTATGTAATTGATGCTGTTTGTGACAAGACTCCTGTTTCACTCGTGTTTTCCCAGCGATTTCGCATTGTAACTAGGTAGTGATGATGTTTGCTTGTTTTCTATGTATGAAGAATCACAAGTGTGTCCTTGGGTGGCTCTTGAAGAGAAAGCTTTCACGCCTGGAAGAATACCTTGTTATTTCTTTTTTTTTTTTTTTTATTCTTCCTTAAAAGAAATTTTAAGTCATTTAGAGTAGCTGTTTTTGTGTGTCGATATTTTGGCCCATTTTATTTTTCTCTTCAGTTTTCTGATTTGTGTGATTACGTGAGGAGCTCTTCCTGTGAATCTCAAGCACTCAGGTTGGAGTCGTTTGGTCTTTGGAGCAAGCCAGGTGCCCTTCAACTGTCCTTTACATTAGGACTCCCTGGTAATAACTGTGGTGATGACGGACTTGTCTTGATAAAATGACATCTGATAAAATATTAATAAATACATTATAGTGGACACCTGCTTCTGAGGATGTGGATGTGCGAAACCTAGACATTCTATTTATGAATGTCTTTTTAATTGAGTCCCCTGGACACAGAGAGAGGACCCGCATGATCACTGAGAAAATATCAGAGTACAGGTGGCAGAGCCGTGGCAGAATCCCCTGCTCAAACTGTATCACTGTGCGGAGACAGAGCTAACAAACAGGGTCTCAAGGAGAAACCGAGTCTTGTGCTTTGCTTTCATGCGGGATTTTTCTGAGTTAGCTGATGAAACCAAGCTAAGTAAATATTATCTTCTTTTTGTGTTGGCCTTTTGTTTTGAAATATTCCAACTCTATTTCCTCCATAGTTTTCTCTTTATTGCTGTTATTATTTTTACAGATTAGAAGTACCACCTTTTCCAGTCTTGCTCATCGTGGTTTTTCCTACTTCAAGCTGTGAACTATTTAATTCAGTTCAGCAAGCATTTTTGGAGTGTTTGCAAGTCAGTAGCTGTGTTATTACCAAACCTGCCATCTTTACTTTCTACTGTTGCTATAAGCCCTTTGATTTGCATGTTCAGTATCAGCACTCTTAGCAGCTTCTTCTCTGTGTTTGCCTCCCTTGGTAGGTTTGTAGATTAAGGGGACCTTGTAATGGAGAATGAGGCTTCCAGGATTGGCCTTCTTCCTCTTTTGTTCTCTTTGTATGGTTTCATCGTTCTACTTTACTCTTTTACATGTGCACAGAGCTTCCAGTATCAAACTGTCTTTTGGAGTAGGAAGAAGTAGTTTTGGAGATGAGAAACACAGGAAGAGAGAGGAGGGAGAATATTAGAGAAGAAAATTATTCTCTTTTGATCAGTTTCCATTATGCATTAACCATTGGCCTGTCCCTTTCCCCACTGTCCCCTTAGACAGACACTGTACGTCTTCATCTGTGCTAATATAATGAGGTCTGAATAGTTCTGTGGTGATCCTATGACCATTTTCGTAGCTGAGATTGTAAATACCTTCTTTTACTGTGGGGAGAACGGCACTCAGCTAGAAAAGAAGCGTAAGCCTCCAGAAGAGTATATTCTGCTATGTTTATAGAACTGTCATCTTTGGTTCTAATATATTGCTGCTGAGAAATTGATACAAGTTGTGTTTACTTGAATACAGCAAATTACCTAAATAGGTAGGTAAAGATTATTCACTTTTATTACATTTCAAATGGTTTCATTGTATTTCTCCAAATTGTACATGTGTTACAGAAGTTAGCTTCGTGTTTCTACTCTTAGGTGTATAAAATCAAGATCTCTTCCCCAACTAAGGAGATATATAATGGTTCAAATCTGAACACCGTGAGGTAATTGAGCTTAAATGAAATATCCCCTTACTACTTAGTGAATGTTTGAGATAAATCAGCCGCAGTACTTCCTTTCTCCCCCATATGTGGCAGCATAGTTATATAACCTTCTAATGATGGATTTATTTCTTCACTTCCAGAAGTGCTCAAGCCTATTGCAGACAAATCTCTATAAATTTAGTTTTCTTTTTTTATTTTTCTTCTGTCTCGTTGACCTAGCTCATCACAGCTTTCCATCTAGCGTTTTGTATAAGTAATCATTTAAGTATGATTTAAGAGGTTCATCTGATAATGGGTACTTTCCCTTTGTAGGGGCCAAGGGAAAGCTTCCCTGTCACCTTCTGACGGTTCACTGAAAATCACTCACAAGAGGTAGATTAATGGGAGGAAATGCATACTAATTTATTTGGTCACAGTTGTATATCACATGGGAGCCTTCAGAATGAAAGACCCAAAGATACAGGATAAACTGTCCATCTTTATGCTTAGGTTCAACAACGTATGGACAGCTGTGCAGAAATATGATTGGACTAGGCCAAGATGGGCAGATCACAAGGTCAAGAGATTGACACCATCCTGGCCAACATGGTGAAACCCCATCTCTACTAAAAATGCAAAAATTCACTGGGTGTGGTGGTGCACGCCTGTAGTCCCAGCTACTTGGGAGGCTGAGGCAGGAGAATCGCTTGAACCTGGGAGGCGGAGGTTGCAGTGAGCCGAGATCACGCCTCTGTACTCCAGTCTGCTGATAGAGTGAAACTCTGTCTCAAAAAAAGAAAAAAAAATGACTGGACTAAAAGGATATGATTGAATGCTAACCGACTGAAGGGGAAGCCCAGCAAGGCCTGTCTGTCTAGGTTCTTCCTGGCCTCTCTGAGCATGTACCCCTTCCTTCTGGGCATGGTGCAGGACTGTCTCTGAAATGGGCATCTTATGATCTACAATAAAACATAGTGGGTCAGACAATTTCTTTATGGCCAGTTTTTATACAGAGAGCAGGAGATTGTGTGTTTAGATTTTATGGATAGCTTTGGGCAAAAGGGATTCTAGTTTCTGTGAGTTGACTTGGGGAAGAGGGATTCTAGTTTCTGTGGCTTGCTTCGAAGGAGAATGAGAGACCAGAGACAGGAGGGCAGAGAGAGCTTCTTTTGAGGCCTTTATTTTGTTATGTCATTTTCTGAGCCCCAGCATCTGTCAGTGTCAGAAAACAGAGACATATTTGCCTTTCATGGACACCTGTAGTCATTTGAGTGAATTTAGACTTCCTTAATTTATTACAGTTGCTTTTAGTAGCTGTCCTTAAAATAGAGAATATTCTTGAATTTAACACGTACAATTTATTCTCTCCTCTCTTTATTGACTTAATGAGTACTATTTCAGGTTTATAATAGAATTCCCCAGTCTTAAAATGCTTATGGCATTGAAACATCGTTAAGTTAGAGCTTTATTCATTCTCCACAGAGAATGGAGGACACTGTGGTTTTCATTGTGCTCAGTTTGACCATGGATCGTCTTCGGGCTGTATCACTATTCAACTCTTAAGATAACAAATATAAACTTCTACTTTAATGAATGATATTTTCTCATTTTTAGTGTTTTGCTTGTCTACAAGCAGATGGTAAAAGCAAACTAGTTAATGATGGAAAACCCTGTATCAGCTATGTATGCTAAATTTTATGTCCTGTTTTTTTCCTGGATAGGCATGCCTGTGGCGACGCATATTACTTCCTTACTTCTGTCTTTTCTGCTAATAGAATTGTCTCTGCTTCCCATACTAAAATTATACCATTGTTTGTAATGTTTTACAAATTGGATGGAAGAGGTGTGTGTTCACCAAGCAACATCGTGACTTTTCACTGCTCCACCCTTTACCCAGGCAAGTTGGAAGAACAACTATTTGAGTGTGAGAACGAGAGCACCAGGACAAGAAGCTGGCAAAATAAATGGGAGATATTGCTAGTGGCCTGGTTGCCTTGACTGGAAATTTGCACTTTGTGTTCATTGTGGAGTAGTTAAAGCTTTTTAGCTTGAATTTAGCAGGGATGTATTGGTTTCCAACGAGTCTTCCTTGTTTGTGGGAAATACTGAAAGAGCCACAGAATTTTCAACACCACATGGGGGCTATCCCAATAATCACAATAACTTAATTATTTGTTCTTAAAAGCTCAGAGAAGAATTAATGTAAAAAATTATGGGAACCGTTATACACTGTTGAGGGGAATGCAGATTAGTTCACCCACTGTGGGAAGCCGTTTGGAGATTTCTCAAAGAACTTAGAACTACCATTCGACCCAGCAATTCCATTACTGGGTATATAACCAAAGGAAAATAGGTCATATACCAAAAAGACACATGCACTCGTGTGTATCACTATGCTATTCACAATAGCAAAGACATGGAATCAACCTAGGTGCCCGTCAGTGGTGGATTAAATAAAGAAAATGTGGTATATATACACCATGGAATACTGTGCAGCCATAAAAAGAATGAAATCATGTCCTTGTAGCAACATGAATGGAGCTGGAAACCATAATCCTAAGCAAACCCCAGTGCGGGTGTAGAAAACTAAATATTGCGTGTTCTCGTTTATAAGTGGGAGCTAAATATGGAGCACCTATGGACGTAAACACGGGAACAACAGATACTGCAGACTACTAGAGAGAGGAAGGGAGGGAGGGAAGGAAGGAGGGGAGGGGGTAAAACACTATCTCTTGGGTACTGTGCGCACTGCCTGGGTGCAATATACCCATGTAACAAACCTGCACATGTACCCCCCGTATCTAAAAGAAAAGTTGAAAGAAAATTATGGAAAAAGCATAGACAGTGAATTGTGACATCATCATCAGCAAATGTTTCTAGAATGCAAGAAGCTTGCCTGCTTATTCATTTCACCAGCCGTTTATTATTATGCATAAGGCTTCTGCCCATTCAGGATTCACAGTTGAAGGTGCAGACATGTCCATCAAGAAGTTACATAAGAGACTGACTAAAAAACCTTCCAGCGAAAGGTACACGTAGTATTCTAAGTGAGTAGTAGAGAGGAAGAGACACTGTCTATCTAGGAAGGTTTTCTTTAACAGTTTTTTCCCTTGGAAATGTCTGAGAAAGTTTTGTGGGGAATGAGGGGCTTTTAAGACGCAAAGGATGCTGTTTATTTTGGGTAATGGGAACGTCTTGATAGAAGGGACAGAGGCAGGAACCTTTAGGGCATATTCTTTTGGGAAAGGTCATTTAATATGTATTCTGACTGTCAGGTAGGGAAGTCGAGTTAGGAAGGTACTTGGGCCATAGTATGGAATTATTTGAAGGTTATTTTGAGATTTAAGTTATGCATAGTATAGTTTTGAGTAGATATGTCTGTGTGAGCTGTTATCATTGAAAGAAACCCAACTTAAAGTAACTTAAGCAAAAAAAGAAAGTAACTGGGATGTCTGGGGTGGCATACTGCAGGCATTGTTGGATTCAGGGGCTCAAGCATTGTCAGAAGGCCTCTTTTTTCCCTCTCTCTCTCTGTGCTGGCTCTGCCTTCCCTGTGTTGAGCTCTGCATAACAGCCCTTTCTCTGTGATCTGTGAGACAGTGGCCAGCAGCTGCAGCCCACACCCTCCTAGCTTAGTTCCTTTGGCAGAACTGAACTTCTTAAGATCCCGACATCATCCCGGAGAAGACTGTAGATGACCTTGCCATGGCCTGCACATGTCCTTGAACTAGTCACCGAGCTAAGGGAATGGTGTGCCCAGAGCAACCCAGGGGACGACAGCATGACATCAAGGGCAGGGATGGTTCCTTACAAGAACCAGAAGGGAATGTGGGAAAAGGGCACGAGACGGACAGAAGCTTTAACTGCCATGGTTGCAGCACAAGAGGGAGGGTAAGAGAAGACTGGAGCTGTTAGCCCCGGTCGGGAACATGGGTGGAGGAGGAGATTTGTCAGGAAGGATGTAGACTCCACCTTCTGCATGTTGAGCTATAGGTACTGTGGGTCATTCATGTGGCAGTTGGCTGTGAGGGCACAAAGGAGAGGGATAAAGTTAGTGTTGTAGCAGAATAAGGGATTGATGATAAAGATAATGAAGGGAACCAAAATATTTTATCTTGAAATATACTTTGACATATTTCAAGATGGCTATTCACTGGGCTTGAAATACAAGAATAGCTGAAAAGCTGTCTTTTGTAGGGAGGATTTGCATCTGTAGGGAATCTGCATTAATGCAGCTAGGCTTTCTCTAAGGCCCTCCCTTGTCCTGATGTAGGCAAGATTAACTGAGAGTCTGACACCTATAAAGGTCTGAAAAAGAAATTATCATCTATTCTGTCTCAGGGCTGCTACCCGTGTGAGGTTTCAGATGCATAACGAGGCCACCTTTGCTAGCCAGGACTCCTCCCCTTCCCATAACTGTCCCGTCATCATAACTTGAGGCACCATCATAACCTGTTTTTGGCCGTGTTCCTGTCAGACATTTTCCCCAGAGTGATTCCTTCTTGAACAGGGGCTGAGTAAAATGAGGCTGACAACTACTGGGCTGCATTCCCAGGAGATTAGACATTCTTAGTCACAGGGTGAGACAGGAGGGTCGGCACAAGATACAGGTCGCAAAGACCTTGCTGATAAAACAGGTTGTGGTAAGAAGCTGCCAAAACCCACCGAAACCAAGATGGTGACAAAAGTGACCTCTGGTCATTCTCGTTGCTCATTATATGCTAATTATAATGCATCAACATGCTAACAGACACTCCCACCGGCGCCACCACAGTTTACAAATGCCATGGCAACCCCGTGAACTTACTATACAGTCTAAAAAGGGGGGGGATTATGACTTCTTGGGTTGCTTGCCCCTTTCCTGGAAAACCCATGAATAATCTACCCCTTATTTAGCATATAATTAAGAAATAACTATAAGTATACTCAGTTGAGCAGCCCATGCCCCTGCTCTGCCTGTGGAGTAGCCACTTTTTAATTTCTTTACTTCCTTAATAAACTTGCTTTCACTTGACGAATTCACCTCGAATTCTTTCTTGTGTGAGACCCAAGAACCCTCTCCTGGGGTCGGGATCAGGATCCCTTTTCAGGAACACTCCAAGCCCTCGTTCTTTCTGTAACCTCCGAAAAAGCTTCGCCCATCTGGCCATTTCTTTGAGTTCTTTTATTTTGTGAGACTTCTGTTCATATTAATATATTTGCATTTTCTCCTGTTGATCTGCCTTTAGTTGATTTTTCATCGAGCTTTGGAGAGTGAAGAGGAAGTTTTCCCATGGCTCCTACAATAGCATGGAATAGGGAAGCTCACTGAGGAGGATCAGAGGTTAGATTGGATTGCATGAAATTGCTGCTTTTTTAGGTCAAAAATAGAGAACCATTGGTGGTTTCATATGGTTCAACCTGTTCTATGGATTCCCTTATGGGAATGGCTGTGTTCTTTCCATCACTTGCTTATCCTGTAGGAAATGCCCTGCCTCTCTCTTTCTTTATTCATCTCTTTTGGAAATATATACTGGGTGCTTTTTAAGTACAGAGCATGTGCTTAGTCCTGGATATGTGGTCATGATCTGGACCTTGCTGGCGTCTAGAGTCTAGACTGGAGTGTTTTGGGGCTAATAGAAAACTCTGAGGTGTAGTGGTACGGGACTGCAAAACAAACACAAACAGAAACAAAAAGTAGCCTTTTTTTTGATGCTGGCTTTCCCCAAATACTAGCAAATCCATCCTAACAGTAAGTAGAGAAACGGGCTGATGGAATATTTGTGTTCATTTCAGTGGAAAGAAAATGTTTGCCTTCACTTTCTCAGAACTTTCTTTTGCTGGAAACACAGCTGATGAACCTGCAGGTAAGAACAAAGAGCCAGACCTCTGTGTGTCTGCAAATCTGGTTTTCACACAGAGCTTCCTGTTGAAGTGTGAGGAGCCTCCTCTCAGTGACAGACCAGGGAACAGGGGAGAACCTACCCCCCTCACTCTTGGCATCACAGCACCTGGCCCCAAGCTCTGTTGCTTGAGAAGGCTGTGCGCTGAAAGTTCATTTCTTTTTTTCCTGTCTCAAGGCAAAACAAGGTAAAATACAATAGCCAGTTGCCTCATATAAACCACCTGCTCAATAGGAAATGAAGTAAAACTCTTGCAGTCCCTATTGCCACTTGAAGAATTTGTGGTTTCCTTTCCTGTCAGTAAACAAAAGCAGTCAGTTAAAAGAGTGGAACATTAATTGTTTACAGGATGTTTGCTGTATCAAAGGAAGGAAAAGTGCCTTTTACAGACGGTTCATTGTGTTGGAATATTACAACATCGAGTGTCTCCTAGAGAAGAGACATTAAGCATAAGAGCATAAGATATTTAGTCACAAAACACAGACTGTTTCATTAGCAGGCCTTTAAAAGACTTATTTTGTAAACTCAAGTTGAGGGCTTCATGACGTATCAGCATAAAGAATATAGATGAGAATAGAAAGCTTCCTTAGAGAAAAAATGGGATCCCAAAATTTTGAAAAATATTGATGCTTCAGAGGCTTTGAGGTTTTTTAAATTGTAGAATATCATGCTTTTTTTTTTGCAAGAAACATTTATCTTTTATAGTTCAGTAATGTATTTTACCTAGTCTTCCCCACGTTGCTTTTCAGTACCTGCATACTTTGGAGGTTTGCTTATTTCCAGACAACTGCAATGAAACATGTTGCAGTATAGCAAGTCACACAATTTTTTTGTTTTTTCCAGTGCATTTAAAAGTTACAGTTCACTATACTGGAGTTTATTAGGTATGCAGTAGCATTATGTCTAACAAATCTGCAAACCTTAATTTAAAAATACTTTTTGCTAAAAAATGCAAATGATTATCTGAGCCTTCAGCAAGTCAGTCTTTTTGCTGCTGGAGAATCTTGCCTCAGTGTTGATGGCTGTTGACTGATCAGGGTGGTGGTGGCTGAAGGTTGGGCTGGCTGTGGCCATTTCTTAAAATAAGACAACAGTGAAGTTTGCCACATCAGTCAGCTCTTCCTTTCATGAAAGACTTCATGCTGTTTCATAGCATTTGACCCACAGGTAGAACTTCTTTCAAGACTGGAGTCTCTCCTCAAACCCTGCCAATTTATGTAATATCCTAAATCCTTTGCAACAATGTTCATATCATCTTCACCAAGAGCAGATTCCGTCTTAAGAAACCAGTTTCTTTGCTCCTCTACAAAAAGCAACTCCTCATCCATTCAAGTTTGATCATGAGTTTGTAGCAATTTAGTTAGATCTTTAGGCGCCAATTCTAATTCTAGCTTTTTTGCTATTTCTTCCTCTATTGAAATGTTGAGCCCCCGCCCTAAAGTCATCCTTGAAGGTTGTAGTCAACTTCTTCCAAACTCCTATTAATTGTTGATATTTTGACCTCCACCCATGAATCATGAATGTTCTTGATGGCATCTAGAATGGTGATTCCAAAAGAGTTTTGGTTTATTTTGCCCAGATCCACCAGAGGAATTGCTATCTGTGATAGCTATAACATTATGAAAATTACCTCGTAAATAATAAAACTTAAAAGTCAGAATTGCTTTTTAATCCGTGGGCTGCGGAATGGATGTTGTTAGCAGGCAAGAAACAACATTCTTCTGCTTGTACACCTCCGTCAGAGCTCTTGGGTAGCCAGCTGCATTGTCGATGAGCAGTAACGTTTTGAAAGGAATCTTTTTTTCTGAGCACTACGTTTCAAAGTGGACTTAAAATATTTAGTAAATGATGCTGTAAACAGATGTACTGTCATGCAGGCTTTGTTGTTCCAATGACAGAGCACAGGCAGAGTAGATTTAGCACAATTCTTAAGGGCCCGAAGATTTTCAGAATGGTAACTAAGCGTGAGTTTCAACTTAAAGTCACCAACGGCGTTAACTGCTAACAAGAGAATTAGCCTGTCCTTTAAAGCTTTGAATCCAATCGTTGACTTCCTCTCTCTAGCTATGAAAGTTCTATAGGACATCTTCTAATAGAAGGCCGTTTGATTGACATTGAACATTTGCTGTTTAGTGTAGCTCTCCTTGTACCTCATGAACCAGCCTCTGCTACCTGCAGAGTTTTCTTCTGTGGCCTCCTCACCTCTCTCGGCCTTCACTGAATTGAAGAGAGTTAGGGCCGTGCTCTGAAGTAGGCTTTGGCTTAAGGAAATGTGGCTGGTTTCATTGACTATGCAGAACACTCAAACTTTCTTCATATCAGCAATGAGGTTGTTTTGCCTTCTTATCATTTGTGTGTTCACTGAAGTAGCACTTTTAATTTCCTTCAAGAACTTTTCCTTTGTATTCACGACTTGGCTGTTTGGCACAAGAGGCTTAGTTTTGGGCCTGTTTTGGCTTTTGACATGTCTTCCCCACTGAGCTTAATTGCTTCTAGCTTTTGATTTAAAGTGAGTTAGTTGACTCTTACTTGAACACAGAGAGGCCGTTGTATGGTTATTAATTGGCCTAAGTTCAACATTGTTGTGTCTCAGGGAATAGGGAGGTCTGAGGAGGGAAGAGAAATGGGGGAGGCTGGTCGGTGGAGCCATCAGAACACAGTATTTATGGATTAAATACACTGTTTTATATGGGTGTGGCTCATGCCAGCCCCAGACAGTTACCCTAGTTCCATCCAAGATCTCTGATCACAGGTCACCATAGCAAATATGAAAGTACTGATGGAGTTGAAAGTATTGTGAGAAACACTAACTGAAAACTTTGTGTCAGAAAAATGGTGCCGATAGGCTTGCTCCATGCAGGGTTGCTGCGAACCTCCAGTCCGTAAAAGATACAGTATCTGCGAAGCACTGTAACATGAGGTTCACCTTCTACCTAGTACTGTGTCTGAGTCCCTGACGGTACTAGACGTCCACTGATGTTATACAGATTGAGCCTGTTGTGCAACCATCACCATCATCCATTTTCAGACCTCTTCATCTTGAAAATTCTGTGTCTATTTAACAGGAACCCCATTTCCCCTCACCCCAATCCCTGGCAACCGCCATTGTGCTTTCTGATTTTATGAATTTGACTTACTCTACATACCTCATATAAATGGAATCATACAGTATTTGTCCTTTTTGTGACTGGCTTATTTGCTTAGCATGGTATCTTCAAGGTTCATCTGTGTTGTAGTTGGTGTGAGCCTTTCCTTCCTCTTTAAGGCTGAATGATGTTCCATGGCACGTATTTCCCATATGTTGTTTCTGCATTCATCTAATGGGCATTTGGGTTGCTTTACCTTTTGGGCCACTGTGAATAATGCTGCCGTGAAAAGGGCTATGCCAGTTCAGCTTGGAGACCTTGCTTTCAAGTTCTTTTGGCTGTATGCCCAGAAGTAGAATTGCTGGGTTTTATGGTAATGCCATGTTTAATTTTTTTTTTTTTTTGAGGTACCCACTATATTATGCATCAGATTTTAAAACTCAGAACTCTATATTGGCTACAAAAATTGTCAGTGAGAATTTCTCTCCCCACCCTAACCGCTGCACATAATCTTACCTTCAGCCACAATTGAGGGGACTAGTAATTTTTCATCTACTGTTTCTGTGCTTCATGAAAATGGAGACAGATTGAAAAAGGAGGGCTTTTTAAAACTGAGACTAGTCATAGCCTTCTTGGTGGGTGACCTTACAGTTTATCGCCTCCCAAAGTGAAAGGAGCGCTGTTAATGCTATGCTGGGTTAACAGTTGTAAACTGGGACTGGCTCTGGGGTGCCCTCCTTCCTGGGGTCTGTCTTGTCTTTTGGAGGAAGCAGTGCTGGATCTTGCCAGCCTTTAGAAAGCCACACAAGCCACACTGTCAGCCGGGCGCGGTGGCTCAAGCCTATAATCCCAGCACTTTGGGAGGCCAAGACGGGTGGATCACGAGGTCAGGAGATCGAGACCATCCTGCTTAACACAGTGAAACCCTGTCTCTACTAAAACAAACAAACAAACAAAAAACTAGCCGGGCAATGTGGCGGGCGCCTATAGTCCCAGCTACTCGGGAGGCTGAGGCAGGAGAATGGCGTAAACCTGGGAGGTGGAGCTTGCAGTGAGCTGAGATCCGGCCACTGCACTCCAGCCTGGGCGACAGAGTGAGACTCCGTCTCAAAAAAAAAAAAAAAAAAAAAGAAAGCCACACTGTCTTTGTAAACCCATGTTTATATGGTTTTGTCTGAAGTGTATTCTCCACCTTGTTGCGTTTTGAGTCCATGCAGTGTCAGATCTGAGTGTGAGCCCTGGGGCGCTTGGCTGTGGTTGAGTTTGCAGAAATTCTTACGTTGTTTTAAAAAACGGTGTGTTGAAAGCATGATCTTAGGAGTCCAGCTAACTTGAGTTCACATCCTGCGCTTGCTGATTCGCCTGGGGCAAATAACCAGTGTCGTGAGTGCCAGTTTCCTCAACCAGGGAGGCAGAAAAGGCCAATTGTTTTTTTCTTTTAACGTGCTGGTGAGTTTGGAAATAACATATATGAAGTGTTTTAGTAGAGTGTCTAGTACGTAGCACTGCATATCTAATATTGACCATCGCCATTATCATTAAAAGAAGATGCAGTTCAACAGAATTTAGTACCAAAATGTATAACTGGAGTTCTCAAAATTTTTGGTTTTAGGATTCCTTTGACGTGCTTAAAAATTATTGGAATTCCATGGAGCTTTTGATTATGTGGCTTATCTCTGTTGATGTTTACCATACTATAATTAAAACTGAGAAATTTGAAAAATATTTACTATTTAAGAATGATAGCTGGGCGTGGTGGCGGGCGCCTGTAATCCCAGCTACTTGGGAGGCTGAGGCAGGAGAATCACGTGTACCTGGGACGCAGAGGTTGCAGTGAGCTAAGATCGCATCATTGCACCCTAGCCCAGGCCACAGTGCGAGACTCCATCTCAAAAAAAAAAAAAAAAAAAGGACATAGCTGTGGAGTGGGGTTTAGCTTGAAAAGGTGACCTTGCAATTTCACGTCACCTTCTGGCTCCTCAAACAGTAGGTTGGCAATAAGGCAGGGCCCCCTTTTTCACTGAGAAGATTGTGGATCTTTCCATATGGATTTTCTGTTACTAATGTTACTCTGATTCTTTGTTTTAAAATAAAAATTCTGAATGTAAACAAAAGAAAAAAAAAGGACAGTAGTAACCCCTTTATATTTTATTATAAACAGCATTTTTTGAAAGTAATTATTTTTCAAAACAGAAAAATTAATAAGCAGAATGATATTGCTGTATACTTAATTTCATTAATGTGTGGCTGAAGAGAAGACAGCTGGATTCTCTTACCTGCTTCTTCATTTAATCTCTTGTGCTGTCGTATGTTCCTCAACCTCTGGAAAACTCCATTGAACATTGGGGAGAGATGAAGAGTAGAAAAGATAAATAGTGCCTTGGTATCAACATGAAAATGGAAACCTTGTGGACCCCTGGGGATTCCTCAGGTCTGAGGAACCACATGTTCAAATTGCTGACCAAGAGTTGTTCTGGGAGTCTGAACGGGGTCTCTTTCTTCATTTGTCGGTTCTTGCCAGGCTGTGTGAGCAGGAGCCCGCTGCTCTTCCCCACTCAGGTAAGCCTGCAGGCAAGGCATTCTCACTTCAGAGAGGCATGTTGATTTTTAAATTCGGGTTTTGTGTCCCACTATTTTTTTTTTTAAAGATTGTTTCAGTTTCCCTAGGCTGATAGAGTATATGTTTTTATTTTGTCACTTCTCCATAGCAAACATGGGTGAGCATTGTTTTAAGAAAGCTCATTTGAATTTTGGAGTTGCCTAGCTTCAGAGCCTCTAGAGGCTTTGAAAGGAGTCACTAAAGAGTTCCTGTGAGCATCCCTAAATGTGTTTAAAAGCACTGGCCTTTAATAATTGGTTTCTATGTTATCTACATGGAGCGTCCCTTATATTAGAGGCGCAACCAGTGAGCATGTTGGTGGGTAAATAGCTGCCAAAGGCTTCTCTCCCGGTATAAGATGTGTCCTGGACCCCCGAGAGCAGCTGCTGTGAGGAAGGTGATCAAGGGAGTGGTGGGGCAAAGTCCAGCCTGCTCTGCCCGGGGCCAAGGGCACTGTCACCTAAACCCCTTCCTTGGCTGCAGAATAAAGGCAGAGCTGCTCCTTTACTTGTGCGTGTGCACAAATACTGTATTTCCTGTAGCAGCAGGAAATAAGATGGGCTTGTGAAGGAGCCTGTAGGAAGTAACCACCCCCAGGACATTTGTCCTCCAGCCTTGGATTGTCAAAAATGGATCCCCATCCTTTCCTCTCAGTCTGTGTCTACACAACAATGCACACAGGCCCATGGCACATGCATGCACCCATACACTCGGTTTTCAAGTTATACACTTCATGACCTTTTACCCCTAAGCACTTCAGTGCGATAGAGATAATTTGCTTGGGTAACAGAGGTTTAGTTATCAACTTCAGATAGCTTAATATCGATTGCTTACTCAAACCGAACTATTATTTGTATCCCAGTTTTACCATTTGCCCGAAAATGTCCTTTGCAGCATCATTCCCCTCCATATAGGGTCCCTCTAGGGTTAGGCGCTGCATTTAGTTGCTGTGTCCCTTGATCAATCTTTATTTCCACAGCCTCTGTCTTTTATGCGTGTTGATGCATTTTGAGGTCTGTGGTCTGGGAGCGTGCCTTTACAAATGATTTGACGGGCCGGGCATGGTGGCTCACACTTGTAATCCCAGCATTTTGGGAGGCCGAGGCGGGTGGATCACCTGAGATGGGGAGTTCGAGACCAGCCTGACCAACATGAAGAAACCCCATCTCTACTAAAAATACAAAAAAATTAGCTGGGCATGGTGGCACACGCCTGTAATCCTAGCTACTTGGGAGGCTGAGGCAGGAGAATTGCTTGAACCTGGGAGGCGGAGGTTGCAGTGAGCTGAGATCATGCCGTTGCACTCCAGCCTGGGCAGCAAGAGTGAGACTTGGTCTCAAGGGAAAAAAAAAAAAAAAAGATTTGAGGATAAACATTTAAACTGTGGCAAAATACCACTGGAGGAGGGGGTGGATGTCCACTACGAGTTTCTTATAAATTATGAATACGTAAGTACAAACATGTCGAGTGGTGAAATTGTGAAAATCCTTACAAGAGAAGAGGTGGAACAGAGGAGAGAACAGTAGAGACAGACTCTGCCTGAAAAGACTGTTCCCTCCTAATGGGAACCAAGAGACTTGGCCGAAGTGCTCATGAAAACCCTTGAGACTGAGTAAATTCTGATGTGGAAATAAAACGAGGGAGATAGTGAACGTTTTCAGCACAGGAAATGGGAGGTGCTTCCCACCTAGGTTTAAGAAAAAACCAACGGCTGCCCTTGTCCCTCCCAGTTCCTTGGTTTCCTCTGAATCTAAGCGATGAGTTCTTTCTGTTACTAGCCTGCTGGCCAGCTAAGGGACACTTGTGCTGCCTGGACACAGCTGGGGACCTGGCCTTTACTGCACTTCGGAGTACTGTGGGAAATAGGCACTGCTTGGACTTCATGCTTTCTGAATTTTCCTTAGTCTGGTCTATACAGAAGTGCGCCTAGAGGACATGGTCTTCAGATTAATTTCTTTATGGGTGATTTTGATGAGTGAAGTTCTGGAATATGCTACCCTGTACAATAGGGAGCACATTTGTGATGCGTTGTGTTAACCCCTTTTTGTGTTCGTATAAAGAAATACCTGAGGCTGGATAATTTACAAAGAAAAGGGATTTAATTCACAGTTCAGCAGGCTGTGTAGGAAGCATGGTACTGGCATCTGCTTGGCTTCTGGTGACACCTGAGGGAGCTTTTAGGTGAAAGGCAAAGCGGCAGCCAACACCTCACATGGTGAGAGTGGGAACATCAGACAGAAGGGGGAGGTGCCAGACTCTTTTAAACAACCATGTTTAATGTGAACTGACTGAGGGAGAACTCAACCCCAAGGAGATGGTGCTAAATCATTCATGAAGGATCCACCTCCATGATTCAGTTATCTCTCACCAGGCCACACCCCCAACCCTGGGATCACATTTCAACATGAGATTTGGAGGGAGCAAACACCCAAGCCATATCATATGTGTTCATGATTTTAGGCAAACTTCATTTTGCCAAAAATTCTTTAGTTTTTAAATTTGTAAGTATATTAATTTCAGGTAACACAGAAATGCATAAAATGGAGCACAGATCTCTCCTGCAGCCTCATTCCCCAAAGGCAATCACTGTCAACAGACTTTTCAGAAATCCACATGCACACTTAAAAAGATTGAATTATTCAATATGTACTATTTTTGACCACAGATATGTTGTACATTGCTTTTATTTTCACTTATCATTGTAGTGAATTGTAGTACATTGTAGACATCTTTTCATTGTCTGGTTTTAATGTTAAAAAAGTGTTTTATCGTTTTAGTGTTTATGTTCTAAAAAATTAACACTGAGGTTAGGTTTACATGCTTATTGGCTACATGTATTTGTTTTGCTCATTTTTTGGAGTTTTACATGTACTGATATTTTTAATCTCTCTATTCTGGATATTAGTCTTTTGTCACGTGTAATAAACAAGTATTTTTTGCCAATTCTTAGTTTGCGCTTGAGCTTTCTGGAGATACTTTTCACAATAGAGTAGTTCTGATTTCTCTCTTATGAAGTATGTCAGTCTCTCAGTCTCTCCCTAAGTTTAGCTCCTTTTTTTTTTGTTTTTTTTACGGTTTCTGGCCTGATTCTCATGCTAAGAGAAAACTTCCCCACTCCACAATTATAAAAACTACTTTCCATATTTTAGTTTTAAATTTGCATATGATACTTTTTTTCTTTATTTTTGCATGTGGTATGAGTTCCAGATCTAAAATTTTTCCAGTCTGTTAGTCCAACTCCAGGTATTCTCTCTCGTTTTAAAATTAAACTTTATTTGTATTTTTACGGTTTGAGTTGCTTTTGATTTGGATCCATATGATGTCTTTAAGAGCATAGAGGGAAGTAAAGCTGTGCTTCCTGAATAAGCTGCTGTGCCCCAGGTAGTCTCTTTTCTCAGTTGAAAATCCATTTCAAATGCTATTTTAACGTGGGTTACAATTGGACTCTAGTTAAAGGGGACATCACAAATCTGTACAACGTATCTGTTGATAAAGTATGAATGAAGTTCAATTGCTTTGGTTCTTTTAGTTTTTCTTTTGCAGTGACCTTTATTCCCCAGTTAACTTGTATGTAAAGAACACCTTGTTTAAAATCTACAGATTTTGTGTTAGCATCGGAACCGAGGAGACAGCATACTTGTTTAATTACTGACTTGTCGTGTACGCCTTCGTAGATGATTTTACCATTTGATGCCCTCATTTTCCCATTGGCGAAGTTAGGATTTGTTCACTTACCATCTTAAAGGCTTAGAAACTTGTTTATCAGAGGATTAGGAGACTTGTTCTGTGGGAGAACTCAAATTATTATCATGAGAAGTGACTGAGACAAGTTTGGGCTGAGCTCCAAATTCTTGTCCTTACAAAGATGAATAGAATTTTCTGAGATAGCTGGCACTGTAGTGTTATAGAGGTCTGTGTTTCAGCTTTCAGATTTCTAGTAAGAATTTTTAACTCCTTGGGTGTTTTCTTATCAGAAAGGTACTGTTTTGATGCCTGGAATATTTTGTTCCTCCTCTCTGCTTTCAGCTTTACCTTCCGCCTTTTACCCTTTGGGAATCAAAATAAGTATTGGAGGGATGGTGCTAGGCTTCCTTTTGATTCTGCACTTTTTTTATTTTATGGTCAGTTTCGTAAGGCCAGTAGAATTCTATACTTGAATGGATCTTTACAGGGTCCGTAATTTGTCTTCATTTATTTATTTACTTATTTAGAGATGAAGTCTCGCCCCGTAGCCAGGCTGGAGTGCAATGGCGCCATCTTGGCTCACTGCAACCTCCACCTCCTGGGTTCAAGCGATTCTCCTGCCTCAGCCTCCCAAGTAGCTGGGACTACAGGCATGCGCCACCACGCCCAGCTAATTTTCCTATTTTTAGTAGAGATGGGATTTCACTGTGTTGGCCAGGCTGGTCTCGAATTCCTGACCTCAGGTGATTCGCCTGCCTCAGCCTCCCAAAGTGCTGGAATTACAGATGTGAGCCACCGTGCCTGGCCTGTATCTATTTTTAAAATGTTCTGAGACTGAGTTTCTCATTGTCCCGCCCAAGTTTCTGAACAAACATTCTAGTTGCTAGATCTCTACAGGGGGAATGACAGCATTCTTTGCCTGCTTACAGCAGATGTGTGCCATCTCTTGCCGGGATCGGATTGTCAAGAACAAGTCAGCAGGGCTGGTGCTTCATCCTTCACTCGGGGGTTTGACCATTGGGAAATGCAGTTGCCTATATATAAAATGTTTAGATGATTTCATCTCTCTTCCTAAATTCCATTTTGTTTTGCTGCTTATACACAGAATTTCAGGGTGGGAAAACACAAACCCTTTCCAGATTATGTTTTGAAACATTTTATTTCATATTGCACTGTCAGCCAAATTTAGAAAGCTGTAGCCACCTCAGGCAGATGGTCTTAAAATCTGAAGACCTCAGGGGAAGGAGATTGTGGGCTCCTTCAGAGTGATTTTGTAGAGTAAATATTTACTGGATAATTTCTGTAAGTGCAGTACTCTGTTAGTTGCTGGGGGAAACAAGACAATGAAAAGACAGCCCTTCCCCATCAAGAGTTTATAATCTAAAGGGGAAAAAGCAAATGTACACAAATAGCTAAAAAGATAAAAAGTTCAGTTGCTGTAATCATGAAATACTGGGGGAATACTAGTGAGCTGAGATGACCATGGATCTTTGTGTCCTCCAGGGCGCCTGGCACATTGTAGGCACTCAGTACACACGTTTGGGTGGATAAATGAACACATGTAGACATGTGCATTTTGGTATACTTTATTTAGAGTGAAAAAGATGTATAGAAAGAGATAATGTGTTAGATTTGTGTATGACTTCATAGGGTTTGAGGATTTGATGAGGTCATCAAGGACCTGAGACAAGCTGAGCAGAAATCCAGCCCATGGGCCACTCCATGTCCTCTTGTACCCAGGACAGCCCTACCTGTTCCTTAGCCTCCTCTTCCCAAGGCTTGGAACACTCTTTTTTTCTGCAGCACCTGAAGCCATTGCACAAAGTAACATTTGGTCCTTAATTCAGTAGGTCTGTGAGAATGAAAAAAAAGTGTTTTTTCTTCTGCTGCTGTCATACCACAACAGTCAACGAAGAAGACTTCCATGACCACATGTTTGGTGGTTTTCCCCCCACACCAAGCAAGCAATTAATCCTGCAGCAAACACCAGCTGTCTTTCTTCTAATTCAACTCAGCTCTGATACTATTTACCTGGAGATAGTGTCAGATCCCACAGGTTAAGGACCCAGTCCCAGGACTCTCCTTCCTTTCTCTGCCGCTTCATGTGCCGGTCTCAAGCTCCAGGTGGATTTCCCTGTACTTCTGATTGACTACATTGGGGTTTCCACAACCCCCTCCTTGGATGTGATTAATTTGCTAGAACGGCCCACTGAACTCAGGGAAACTCTTAGATATGCTGGTTTATTACAAAGGATGTTACATGTCTCTTCCACGGATGAAATGCATAGGTCGGGGGGAGGGACACAGAGCTTCCATGTACTTTGCCGTCATTCCACCCTCCAAGAACCCCCATGTGTTCAGCTGCCTGGAAGCTTCCGGAATCCTGTCCTTTTGGACTGTTTGGGAAGCTTCATTACATAGGCATTATTGATTAAACCATTGGCCATTGGTGATCAAATTAACCTTCAGCCCCTCTCTCCTCACTGGAGGCTGTGGATGGGGCAGAAAATCTCAACCCTCCGATTAGGCCTTGGTCTTTCTGTTGACCAGCCCCATCCTAAAGCTACCTCAGGGCTGCCATCCATCAATTAACTCATTAGTATACAAAAAGATGTCACTGGACATTTTAAGTATTTTAGGAGTTGTATACCAGGAAATGGGGTTGAAGTTCAAATATATATTTTACACTATCGCAGTCCAATATGCTGGTTTCTCATGGACTGATTCTTGCTAATCAGACTCAAACCAAACTCCTTTATAACTTGGAATTTTTTTTTTTTTTTAATTGGCCAGGTAGGATATGCTTTACTTGGTGATTAGAAATTTCTTTATTTTCCTTCCCTTTTTCCAATCTCTATTCTTACCGTTAGGTTATAGCTAGTTGAATAAATGACAATGTAATTTATTATATATCTTGATTATATTACTAATAAGGTTTCCCAAAATGTAATGCTGATCAACTTGATCACACAAGCACACTTTATGACTGAATGTGACAGATGCCGTCTCTCATTTGCAGTGTATTTTCAGGCCATTTCCTCTTCTGTTGAATAATTATTATTGCAGCTTTATTTGCTTACTGTTCACTATGTGACAGGTAATATTTTGGTATTTTACCTTTTTCATTTAATCTTTCATTAGTGCTTTGAAGTAGGTGTCTCCATTTAAAAAATAAGGCCCAGGGAAGCTCCGTGATTTGCCCTAAGGGTCATATAGCTAATTTGTAATGAAGCAAACTACCAGATCTCTGTGACAGTGCCTCAAGGGTAGTGACTTAAGGAGACCGCCAATTCATCCCATTAGTTGTATTTTATAGATAATTTCAGATCTCTGTGACAGTGCCTCAAGGGTAGTGACTTTTTTTTTTTTTTTTTTTTTTAGACGGAGTCTTGCTCTGTCGCCCAGGCTGGAGTGCTGTGTGTGACTTAAGGAGATGGCCAATTCATCCCGTTAGTCGTATTTTATAGATAATTTCAGAATGTGGTCTTACTTTGCTTCTGCAGGCGGTGAGGAGAAAAACCAAAAAGAAGCATCTGTACAATTATATTGTTATCTTCTATATGTTCGTATATTGTTCATGCAGGAAGATAAGCATATTGATATTGTGCAAAACCAAACAGAATCCTCATAAGACTTCAAGAATGTGTACTAGAGTAATATGAAACAATTACTGCATATTCTCATACTCAAATGAAGTTATTGATTCTTTCATAGCCTAAAGCCCTGCTTGAAATAATCAGACTTCTGAAAACACATTGACCCCTGAGTGTTGTGAACGTTGGATTCTTTTCTGTTTTGCCGAATCTTCAACTTAAGTGGAGATTAAATGGTTGAGATATCTGAAAGAAGTATGAAATGTGAAAGTCAGTATATTAAGGATTATCCCTACAAATGTTTAAAATGCAATGTCATGCTTTGTACAAGCCTTCTACAGTGTTATTTGGAAAGCATTTACAGTACCATATTATAAAGACAGTTTTGTATATTCCCTTAGTGAAAAGCCACTAATACCACTCTTAGTTCATGAATCCGAAATCCAGCAGGGCTTTTCCACATACCACGTTGTAATTTTATAAGTTAAGTCTCAGTATGTATGGTTTGTTTTCTTTCCTTTGTTTGCTTTCATTAAACATTTCTCTTTGGAGGAAATATCGGTGGAAAGCTTTATAAAGGAAGAATTCAGTGAGGAACAATGCATAGTGTTAAGGTTTTGATTCTTTAATGAGATAACTGTTTTTCCTCAATGAAAGCACTTTCTGAGGTAATGAGCAATGTGTCTGATAGAAGCCGAGAGGCTGAGACTCCATCTCAAAACAAAAGAAAACAAAACAAACAGAAAAAGCTTTGTTATTTTAAGCAGTGGTCTGAGCCCTAGCTCTGCATCTCAGAAACTTAAAACTGAATTTCCAACATCTATATTTTCCTAAACTGCCCCAGGTAATTCTTAAAAGCTGTGAAGAGTTGAGAACTTCAGTGTAAGGGCAACTTGAAAGAGCCATAGTCAATAATTATTGTAATGTAATCATCACCTTCATGTCTATTTCAGTGGGCGGGTAGAAGTTCTCTTAAGCGTGACAGTGTACTATAAGAACCATCATATCTTGAGAGTCCTTTCAAACTCAAACATTCCTTCTGCCTCATACATTTCTGGGGTATAGGAAGTAACAGGATATTGGATCATTGTGTCCCCTTCATACCTTAAGGCGCACACAGTAGAAATAAAGGCCCTGCAGTCACCCATTTTAAAAGCTTGTTTAGAGAGAGAAAGGAATAGAGAATCTGTATGTGCAGTAAAGGGTGATAATTTTCTGTACTGATTTTCTTACTAACAAATGGTAACACATTCTAAGTTCAGATTTAATTCTTGGTAATAATAATAGCTAGCATTTATTGAGTACTTCCTGTTCTAAGTCTTGCTGTAAGCATTTTGCAGGTGTTCTTTCTTTTATTATTTAGTATAAAACAGCTCCTGTTGCTGTCTTTCTTGCTCTGTGGATGCAGCACACAGAGGCACAAAGATGCCTAAGGGACTTGTCCAGGTCGCACAGTCAATAGGTGAGCCGGCACTTTGGCCTGAAGGAGATTCTAGTGTCAGGCTCTTAGCCATGAGCCTATGTTGACACCCATGTGTATGCAGAAAAACATTCCGGCAATTGGGCTTAGTGGAAACAGTGAAAAAACCTGAAAGAACCTTAATTTGAGAGTTAGACAACAACCTGGTTTGCCATCCAAGGTGTCAGATTGTTAACTTGATGTTAACTTGATGCAAGTTACTTCATCTATCTAAGGTTTTTATCCAGATTCATCCAGACGATGCTTGTTGATCTAGCTATTTTATTTTATTTGAAAAATCAACTAAACTGTGTTAGAAAGACACTCATTCTTATCTTTAAATTTCATTTAGCGTACTTATTATCAATTTATTTACTTTAAGTTCTGGGATACATGCACAGAACGTACAGGTTTGTTACATAGGTATACATGTGCCATGGTGGTTTGCTGGACCTGTCAACCCGTCAGCTAGGCTTTAAGCCCCGCGTACATTAGCTGTTTGTCCTGATGCTCTCCCTGCCCTCGGCCCCCACCCTGCGACAGGCCTCAGCGTGTGTTGTTTCCCTCCCTATGTCCATGTGTTCTCATTGTTCAGGTCCCACTTATGAGTGAGAACATGTGTACACTTATTATTTATTACTTCTCCCATCTGTATTAATATGTATTAATTTATTAATACTTCTGAGAGAAGAGTGGTACTTCTGCCATCCTGTCCCCACAATAAAAATCCAGAGTAAGAATCTCTTTTCAAATAAATATATTGAGAAAAGGAAAAGTAAATGCTAAATTAAAATTGGAGATTGAGGAGTGTTAACATGTAGCTTTTAACTTTGCATTTTCTTATGATCTCATCTGATGGTTTCTTGTAGCTGCCTATTGTGGCCTGATTTTCATTCTGTCCAGGAGTGCTCGCTAGAAGGGTGACACTCCTGGCCTCCTGGTGGCCCATCCCTTGCAGGCAGGCTTCGTGCTTGATACTGACCGCGTCCCTCCTGGTTTTTTTTGCCTGCCTCCATGACCTGAGAAGTCGACCTGACGTAGTCTAAAAACCTTTGTTGGCCGGGAGCGGTGGCTCATGCCTGTAAGAAGTTGCAGTGAGCCAAGATAGCGCCATTGCACTCCAGCCTGGGCAAGAATAGTGAAACTCCATCACACACACACACACACACACACACACACACACACGCACACTCTGGCCAACATGGTAAAAGCTTGTCTCTACTAAAAATACAAAAATTAGCTGGGCATGGTGGTGGGCGCTTGTAATCCCAGCGACTCAGGAGGCTGAGGCAGAAGAGTCTCCTGCACCTGGGAGGCAGAGGCTGCAGAGAGTGGAGATCGTGCCACTGCATTGCAGCCTGGGCAACAGAGCGAGACTCCATCACAATACAAAACAATAAGCTTTGTTGTTTTAAGCAGTGGTCTAAACCCTAGCTGTGCACCTCAGAAACTTAAAACTGAATTTAAAAGTGAATTTCCAACATCTGTATTTTCCTAAACTGCCCCAGGTAATTCTTAAAAGCTATGAAGGGGTGAGAACTTCAATGTAAGGGAAACTTGAAAGCCATATTCAATAATTATTATAATGTAATCATCACCTTCATGTCTATTTCAATGAGAGGGTAAAAGTTCTCTTGAGCATGGGAGTGTATACTATAGAAATGTATGGCTCAGTCATGCACCTCACCTCTGTTCCCCTGCCTAGGTTCCCCTCCAGCAATCCCTCTCATTTTCTTGTGTAGCCTGTAAGGGCTAAAATTTAGGTTTGCTGTGTGTTCAGACAAAATGAGGAAGCTGGAGGAGTCCAGGTGAAGAGTTGACCACAGGAGCTTAGGTGCAGACTGAAAATACAATTTAGTTTTTTTTCTATTCCTTTGTCTGTTGTTTAGGAGTTTAGTATGTAGGATTGTTCCTTGGTATGATCTGCCTGCCGGACCGTACTATTTTTAGGCACTACACCACACAATAGGTTTATAAAGAGGCTATTGAACCTTTTGAGGCTGCTGTAGTCTGTCTGACAAGGGCCAAGTTACATGGAGGCTCCCCCACCTCACAGTTCAGGCATGTAGGATTTTTATTGTTTTTTCTTTAGAAAGCATCTGAATAGCTTAAAAATACAGTGGTTTGGCAGTCTGACAGGTGATGCCAGATGTCTACACAGCTCTCCTTCCATGCCCGGGTTCTCTAGACACAGCCTCGCAGGTGTTTGTTAGGTTGCTAATTTTTATTTTTTCTCCTTTTTAAAATGTGCTAAAATGTGCAGTTAGTGGTGTGAAGGGGAAAAAAGTGCACATGTGAAGCATTTTCTTGTTTGTGGGTCTCTGTCCTCTGTCTGATGATTCGTTTTATTTGCTGAGGGGATCCCCTTGTCCAGATCTGATTATCAAGTGAACTAAACAGAGTCAGTAGTAAAGCTTTATTATTTTACATTTGTTTTTAAAATGGCAATAAGATCTTGTTGTCTTCTAATCTACTCTTGGAAATATGCATCAGTACATTAGGGTGAAAAAGTGTTAGGTTATTAACAGTTGCAATGGGAAAAAAAACCTCTCGTTATAAAATAATGTGATGCCTTTAATGTGTCCACATAATAGATTGGGTATTATTTATGATTCTTTTCTTCCTTTATTCTATCTCCTTCCATTAAAATGCTATAATAATAGGCAGTGTATTAGAATTACTATGTAGCTTTGACTTTTTAAAGCACGTATCTTTATGCAGATCATCCCCAAACTAATTTTCATCCAGGCAATTAGCCAAGTAAAGATTTTTCTTTAGCTTAGGGAGGGGATAGACTCTAAGTTATCTTTGACGACTTCATAATTAATACTGAATATACTTAACTCCTTTCTGCTGCTGTTACAGACGCATGCGTCTCCTTGGCATTCAAAATGTGCAGTTGATGTATCTGCCACTCTGTAAGGACAGGCCTGGGCGGTCTTGCCAAGGGCAGCATTTTGGTTTTCCTAACTACATTTGAGTCATTTTCCCCATTTCTCCTCATCGGTACTTCTCCAGTGTCCTCTGCCCTCCAAAACTCCTTGGGGATTTGTTGGTGATCTCAGCAACTTATCCATATTTGATGCCATATTTACTTGCTCAGGGCCTCTCAGAGCAGCTGGCGCAGTGAGACCCTTCAGGTGGTTGGCTTTATGGCTTCCTCTTTACCTCTGGCCCTGGAAAAGGTTTAGTAATCGCTAAGCCTGCATATCAAGAGTCACCTGAGGCCTTTGCTGAAGTACCCATGCCCAGGCACATTCCACACGCTGCCCTGTGTATCCCTCTCTCCTGCTCCTGCATTTTGACTCAGTAGGTATAAGCTGGGGCTGGAAAGTGGAATTCTCTTTCATCAAGACCATTCCCATCAAAGCCTGGCAATGATAAGTAACTTATCCAGAGTCACTCTGGACAACCTGCCAGTCAAAGGTAAAAGAGCATGTACTCTACTTTTGTTTTCTATCTGTAGAATAGGAAAGGACCAACAGGCTCATTAGACTGTTCATCCTGGACACAGGCAAATGGCTGTTTTGCTCATTAGTGTTTCATTTCCTGTTACTAGGGGTGGGCATTGTGTGTGTCTCCCTGTGATAGAGAAGGACATCGGATGAACATGTGATCTGTGTATCCAGCTCCAGCCCAAAAGGTAATGAAAATGGGATCCAGTTTGTGGTTTTGTTTATGGAAATAATTACGTTAATTGCAGGGACACATCAGGGGCCAGTCGGAATCTGGCACGAGAATGTCCAAAATGTAGTCTTCTGGTCACATAGTGACAGATGCGTATTTGCAAACCCATTTAAAATAATCAAAAGCTGACTTCCTGAAAATTTTCCTGAAACTTGGTTCTCTTTTACCAGGATACATAATGATAAGGAGTTGGGAAGAGAGTTGAGAAAGATACTGTAGCCATTTGTATCATTAATCAAAAAGGTCTAGGAATTCATATTATTTGACGGACTTTGTCTTCTATTATCTTTATCGGTTGACGTGGAGATTGCAGTATACCTCCCCAGGAACTGGTAGATGGTAGGAATGTCTAAACCAAATGACTTTTTATGTACGTGAGCAAATGTGTAAGAGTCATATCTGTCTGGAACATGGTAGATTCTTAGTAAATATTTGAATGAAAGCTTAATGCTTTAAGAAAAGACTCCTTTAATGTCTACTAAAGTTCTAGCTCAGGATACTGTAGTGTTTTTATTTACTTTTTTTCCTCTTCATGAAAATCTAGACTCTTAAAATCCAGTATCTTTAGTAGATAATTTGTGTTTATTTATTATCCAAATTTTACATCTTGGTGTTTTTCCGGCATTGGTACCTCTTATGATTCTGTTCCACTGTGAGAAATTATATGCACTTAGAAGCTTCGATTTCTGGTTCATGTTCTTGTTAGAACTTCTCAGTTCATGGCCCAGGGCTTTGGGGCTGCTGTGTCCTGGTCTGGCCATTGAGGCTTGTGAAGGCTGAGGCCTCTGGGCCTGCCTCCCACATGCAGAGGAGGCAGGTGAGAGCTGGAGGGCCTCCCTGCTGGGCAAGGTGACCAGTACGCAGCATTTTTCTTCCCATGAGGATTAAACAATCACTGAGAAACCTTCCTATGTCTAAGGAATTATGCTTTCTTAAAGGAATCTTTAATAAGTAGTCAACTTGATGAGCAGATGATCCAAAAAGATGACTCTGAATTAGATTTTTTATTCCCGAGGGCCTTATTAAATACCAGTGTAGTATATGAGCAACAGGGCATAGCAGCTTCTTTCAAGTGATATTATTGGTTAAATCAATTGCTAATACCATACTACTGATTTCTTACTAATGTTTTGGTGTAGGGCTGGTAGCTGGGGATGTGGTTTGGGGTAGGAGATGGTTAAGCCATTTTATCCTAATAGCTGATGGACGGGAAAATGGGATTGCCGGCGCCATGCTACTACCAACTCACAGGGAAAACTGTTTTTAAAAACACAAAGGACGTTTCTTTACTGTCAAGAAAGGGCTGGCCAAGGGCTATTTCTGTTCTGAGTTAATTCCTTTGTGGGCCCTGGAAGTCCAACAGTTCTGTGTGTGAGAGAGATAGATAGCAGATTAGGCAGGGATCAAAAATCAAGAATGAATTGAGGGGAACCGACAGGAAGGAAATTTGTTTCCAGACTGATTTGCTGATGGGTAGGTATTATTACTCTTTGTGAATCACGGAACTTTTATTTCCTTGATGAACAGATAGTCAATTTATATCTGCCTTGAATTAGCTTATAGTAGAAACATTGTAGCTTACTCTAACAATAGATCAATTTATTTATTTAAAGTAATATACACTAATCTTCATTTACTTATATTTCAAAGCAAGGCTTCTTTGTTTTATAGAATAACCTATTAAAAGTAATATATATTACATATATACTATTTGTATAGAAAGAAGGAAATAAAATCTCCTCAATTGTCGACACCCAGTGATGAAAACAAAATTTTGGAGAATTGTCTTCATCTTTTTTCTGTAAATATATGGTATGTCTGTGTATGTATGTTTGTGTTATATTCTGTTGATATACTGCATATACAGTTTGGTGGGCCTTTATTAAAGCATGTTTCATTATTTCATGGTCTTTATAAATAGTATTTTGATGCTAGAACATATGTATTTATTTTACAGGAGTTGGCACATTTCTTTTCAAGAACACAGACTTGGGCAAAGGGAGGTTTACACTTACTGCCTGTGCAGTTCCCAGGCTTAGTGCTCCTGACTGCAGAACCTAAAGCACCCTATGTGCTGGGTCTAGCTGGAGCTGATTGAGTTTATGTTGTTATTTGTTCATATTGGAAGCATCCCTTCTGTGTTAAGATGTAGAAGAAAAAGTTTATTAAATGGGACACTGGTGCCCTATGATTGAGCTCTGCATAGTGAAAATATTTACTCAGTCTGGCTGACTTCTAGGATAATCCCTGCTACCCCATGGGCTGGCAGGAAAGAAGCTGAGCTCTGGCTTCCTGCTGGGCCTAGAGTGCTGATGTCTGGGGTTGCTGGGGTAAATTCAGACATTCTTCTACTTTACATAATTGAGATCACCCACCCACCAGTGGGATGAGGACTCTAGAGTGTGAAATTAACACATCAAGTGAATTTTATATCATGGTAGCCTTGGGCTGGTTTTTGCAAATTAAATTTTTTGCCTCAGCCCCGCAAAAGCAGTATTAATTTAGTACTGGTGAAACCAAACTTTTTCCATGACACTTCTACCCTGGGACATGAGAGGATTGTTTTATACTAGGATAGTGAGTCTTACTGAATAAATCGTTATATGTTTGGTAAAAACTACTGTTGACTAAAAGTGATTACCCTCATAAAACTTGATCCACATGGTGTAGAAATTTAAAGAAAATATGCATAAAAATGAAGATTTAGGATCACGCATCAGCCAGGAGAAATGCCAGTTAGTTCTTCCTGAAGACTTTTATGGGAGATAACTCATTAGTTGGCAAAATTTAAAAAATAATTTTTTGGGGGGTACTGAGAATGGATCTCTCTCTCAGACTTAGTTGCTTTAACCAAACTCACTAGCCGAGTATGTGACAAGAATGCCTACTTAGTAACGTACAAAAATAAATATACTCATCGTGGGAACCGGAATGCCAACCTTTTCTCAGTGCCATGTTCCCTCCCTGAAGGTAGACAGAGGTCTGCAGGTTGCTCGGCACATTTGCCATCAGAAGTGGGGCAGGGGATGGGGCACATTTACCATCAGAACCAGGGAGAGAAGTGAGTTGAACAATTACTGGCTCCAGACAAGGACTGCCCAGGAGAGGATTCCCCGTCTAGTGGCTGAGGGTCCTTCTCCTCTGGATGCCAAAATTTCCTCCAGGATCCTCTTTTCATGTCCCCAGTTCCTGACCAAAACTCTGTTTAATTATGTTTTGCCATTAATTAGGGTACAGTCAAATCTTACAGACCTCGAGGCTTCTTGCTCTTTGAAGTTTAAATCTCAGTGGGTTATCTTTTCTCGTCATTCCAAGCTGTCTGGGGAGGCTCCAGTGTGTGAGATAAAAGCCTGTGGCCACCGGCTTTCCAGGTAGGTTCTGTTGGAACAGTGCAGCCACGACTTGTCACTGTTTCCAGTAAGGCTTTTGTTTTGGCTCACTCTCCATACAGACGCCGCTTTGATAACGTGGAATCATGATCCTTATAAAAATCATGTCTAAGTGTTTTAAATGGGTGATTTATCTATGGACTGGAGATGTTACAGTCAGTTCATGCTGGTACGGGGTGTTTGACTTGTTGACACTTCTCAGCACATGCAATGTTTCATGTAGCTGACAATCTTTTGTGTCTTCACTGTGCCAGGTATCTTGTTAGGCAGGGCGAGACAATACCACATTGACTAGGTTTCTCTGATTTCTACATCCTCAGTCTAGTGGGGTAGAGAAGCATGTAAATAAATAATGATAATGTTGGGTTATGTCTCTCAGAACACAGAATAGGGCAAGAGCTGTGGCTTGCCAGAGACGGTAAGAACACATGGAAGTCACAGTAGCTGGAGGGGAAGTATTCTTTGGAATATTGGAATTTTCGAAGTGCCTGGAGTTTGGGTTAACAAGAGTGGGAGAGGAAGCTCACTGGCTGGGAATGGAAAGACCCGTCGAAGTCATTGTTCGGTGGGGCCTGATGTGTCGTGCGGCTAAGATAGTAAATGATTTGCCTAGAAAGAAACACAAGGAGATTTTTTTGTAACCTTTGACCAAAGTTAAACACCTACCGCTGCTGTATGTGGCTTCCACTATTGAAAAGTGCCTAAACTCTCAAGAGTCCCTCATCACTTATCTTAATAGAGAGACCGATAACCACATTATGGGGTGTCTTAGGTAGAAGCGAATACCATAAATGGAGCCCAACCCCTGGCAGGCATTCACTGTATGTTGTATCTTCCTATTTGTCCTATACACCTGCTGAATCTGTGATAGCAATGAGACCAACTCCACAAACATTTTCACCATAACCTACAGTGGATTGCACTGGCGCTGTGCAGTGTCAGCGTCTCGCCTCCTAGTTCAGTATTTTATTAAGCTGCCCTCATGCGTTTTTGTTAATCCTCTTTTGCTTACAGGACACAGGTTAAAATTTACCTTTGTTGGCTGTGGGATTTCTTCCACATGGCTTCTCTCTCTCTGTTGTCCCAGAGCTGGCCTGTGTCTCCTGGTCCAATGGATTGCCTCCATCCTGAAAATCTCAAAGATTGCAAAATCCTTGAGATTTTGATACCTGAATCTAAAAAATAGAGGGAAATTAAATGAGCTTTCAAAGAAGTGTGCTTTAACTTTCCCTGGGTAAATTGTCTTATCTTTTTGCAGACTTGAGTCTGACCCCAGTGTTCACTATCTTGGAGCTCTTCCATTTTTTTTTTTTAAACTGTTTGTATAAGAGAGGATAAGATCCCTAGTTTTACAAAGCAAAGTTCAAAGATTCTCAAGTGTGATTGATAACAGCTCCCAAAGACACATAATTTCTTTTGGTTTTGTCTTGTTTCTGTCTCTGTTAGTTTTTCCCAGATGACACACTTATCTATCTGGTTTCTCCATATCTGAATGGGGTTTATGTGCCATTGATAGCTGCCTTTTGAGTTACATGGATTTTGTTTCAATCCTTGTCTATGCAACATCAGAGTACATATGTGGAATTTATCATCTACTGTGTTAAACTGCACTGTGGCCATACCTTGTCGCTGAAGGGAGAGAAGAAGTTTTGGGTTCACTCTTTCGTAGTTGAGATAATTATTGGTTATCTTTAACTTAAGCAACAGCAGCGGCAACAACAGAAAACCTGACATGCCAACAGATGAAATAGATGTTGGGTAAATTCGAGGGGCAGGGGCTGCCAGCAAAACCCTTGATGAGAGAAGCTTAGTTGAGTTCAGTTCATTCCTCTGTAAGTTTTGTAACAGGCAGGAAGGTAAGCTTTTATCACGGTGTACACATTAAATTTCTTTAAACAGCTTAGTGGATCCTGAGTCTTGCTACACATATTTCAGAATGTGTGCACTCATGTTATCTTTAGCAGTAATGTCATCTTTGAGGAATCCTGTGTTAGCTCTTCGTGGCTCTCACCAAGTTTAGGTGATCCTTGAACTGTTGACAGTCTTCTGGGTTAACTATGGCTTGTTGTCTCTGCAGAATGGTATTCAAGGACATTGTTGCAATGTGGAGGTTGCTAGGGAAGCAACTTTTTAGTTAATACCCTTGTGAGCTGATACCTTTGTGATGGATAGATTTTTTTCTGTAATAGAGAATTTGCAGAATGGTTTTGTTTAGAAATGTTGTATTGTGCTTTCTAGGACTTAGAATGTAGAGTTCTCTATCTCCTGCTGTTCTGTCCTTTCATCCTTTCATTTATTTAGAATTTCCAAAGACTGCATAGGCTCTGTGGATCTTTTTTGAATCTGCTGATTTTTCTGTGAAGCTGATGTCATGGTCTGGACCTTTACTCTTACATATGCTAATTATTAGATTACATGTGGCTGTTGAGGCTTTGTTAGAGGGGGCTGAAGAAAGTGGATTGTTTATCAGCTGTCTGCTTTGTCTTAGACTTGGTGATACTTCAGTGAGAGCCTCTGTGTGGTGGAGCAGCTGGAGGTTCTTCACTCTGTTAATTAGGCATTTGGTTATTCTGTCTTGAGGAATTCTGGTTAGAAGTACACCTTGGGGAACCTGACTCCTCACTCCAGCAGGAGGTGATAAAGATCAGGCTGGGGTTATACTGCCCCAGGTTGGCTTTAGGGGGGCAAAGCATGGCATTGTAAATAGAATTACATTCAGACTTAGCTCCACAAATACCTGCTCTCCCACTCTGGCTTCAGATTACCGGTAGAGGTGGACTGTTGAGTCTGAAACCTTTTTTCTGTTTAGTTTTGGGCACGGGAGTGGTGCAGCTGAAAGATAATGTTTGGGTGGTTTCATTTGTTCGAAAGAAGAGTCACTTGTTTTCTCAGAACTACTGAGAGTAGTGATGTGATTTAGAACCTAGAGGTTTTTCAGATGTTTGTATTGTAACTGATTTTAAAGTAAAAGCCTCTGCCAACATTGAATAATTAATGTCCATAACTTTGTAAACTCAATTTCTTGTTTAACTTGTTTGCTTTTGTTCCATGGACAGTTATTGTAAGGAAGCAAGCCAAATACGTTACAGAGAGAAAGGGACATTTAATTTTGCTAATTACAGACACAAATGTATGATGTGCAGATTCTTTCACTTAGAAATTCATTGTTGGAAGTTATTTCCTTATTGTTATTTTGATAAAAAATAATTGTACCCCTTTTAGCCTGTTAGATAAAATTAAACCAAGAAACTCCGTGGAATGCCTGGGAACAACACCCAACTTGCCAGCACAACAGCTGCAAGGCCAGGGCGCACACCAAACACGGCTGATGCAGATCCCATTTCTAGAAAGAAAACATCAGCACGTGTGTGATAGTGTCAAGATATCTGTGCGTTACATAAATATTGCTCTCCAGTTAAAATAAGTGGTTGTTTCATCTTCGTGACACCAGTGTTCTTGCAAAAGCAAACTGAAGGGAAATCTGCATGGTACCCTGAGAAAGAATAAAGGGAACTATTTTTAGGGTAGCATTGTGGAAAGACTTTTCCTGTTGAAGGCTTTGGAATTTGAGAGGCTGGATAAAGTAAGTTTGTTAAAAATAGGACTTTAAATGTAAATATTTTATTTCATAATCCCTTCTTTTAGCGCAGCCACTTAACCATATCCTTTCCTGTATGAGCATTTCTCCTTTGTATTGTGTCCTGTTATTGAAGTTTCAGACTGTCCAGCCACTGATGTGCTATGTCTCTCTTATAGATTGTTCTCCATTTGTCCTTCTCTTCTGGTTTGCTCTGACGACTGCATTTAAATAATTCTAGTGCTTGTTAACATTTATCTCAGAGACACAGACAGGAGATGAAGACAGAAATTTAAAACCAAATGTATCCATTTTGATTCTTAATAGTTACTCTGGTGGAAAAAATAACTTTTTAGAGATTGAAACCAATGTTGTGGAAAGATGTGTATGTTAATCTTGCCTCCTGCAGTAGTTTATAAACGTCCTGGAGTCAGGGCTCATGCCTTAGATAGTTCTCATTGCCTACCATGGGGCCTTGCTGCTTGGTCAGTTCTTCATGCTTAAATGAAAGAATGAACATGGGTTATCAGAATTTTCATTTTGTTGATGGGTTTTATGTTCTTTATGAGAAAATTTGTATTGATCACTTACAGATGGCTCACCTCTGTAATGAATATAAATATGTTTTTGTACTCTTGGAGTTTGTCTGATAATGGAGATAAATATTCACAAACTACAGAAAAGGCCGATTTTTAAAATGAGTTTTATGGTAGAAGAGGATTTAGATATATATTTTATAAGGAGAAGAAAACATTAAATGGATGCTCAGGGGTAAGAGTATAAATATAGGAGACAGTCGAATAGCTAAATCCTCTATCTAAATCCTGTGCTGGCTCCTTGCCTCCTGGCAGCCTGGCCACTTTCCACGTGTAGCTGAGACCAGAGACAACGTGTCACATAGTGATATGGGCAAGAGACAGGAAACAGGGAAATACTGGGTAGAAGAGGGCAGTTCCCCAACAAAGGCCCCACCCCCAAGCCTGGAAACCCACGGCCCTAAGTGGGAACGGGCATTCCTGTTTTCATGCTCAAATGTTGCCTTTTGGTCCACTACATGCCCCATCCTGTACCCATATAAACCTCAAACCCCAGGCTCCATGAGCAGACGGGCAGATGAAGAGAAGAGCAGAAGGGCAACAGAACAGTGCAGCAGAGGAGAGACGAGGAGGAGCATCTGAACCTCAAGAGAAATTTGGCTAGGGACTGTTGGGGAGGAGATCAGCCACTGGATGGCCAAACTCCAGAGGAAGATTATCCTCCTACTCTGCCCCCTCTCCAGCTCCTCATCCATCCTGCTGAGAGCCACCTCCACCACTCATTAAAATCCCTGAATTCACCATCCTTCAAGCCTCTGTGTGACCTGGTTCTTCCTGGACCCCAGACAGGAACCCGAGTACCAAGAGGGCACTGAGCTGGTTAACACTTAGGCCGTCTGCAGATGGCAGAGCTAAAAGAGCACTGTAGCCTGCCCACTGGGGCTTTGGGAGTCGCAGGCACCCACCCCAGATGCTACTGTGTGGCTGGAGCCCAAAAGAGCTCACCCTGGTTCCTGCACCTGCCCATATGTGTGCTCCCCCATCCATAAGGGGTGCCACCCCGCTGTCGCACATCCAGTGAAGGGGGTCAGGGAACTCTTCTGTTTTAAAATACAGGAATCTGCTTTTTATTTCATTAATGTTCTCTCTTTTATACCATATTTGCTAGATATAATCCTTTCACTTAAGCATTCTTTGATTCAACAGATGCTTATTGGCTGTGTGTGGTGGTTCTTGCCCATAATCCCATCATTTTAGAAGGCCAAGGCGGAGTTCAAGACCAACCTGGGCAACAGAGCAAGACCCCAACTCTACAAAAAACACAAAATTAACCCGATGTGGTGGCACACGCTTGTAGTCCTAGCTGCTTGGGAGGCTGAGGCAGAAGGATCCCTTGAGCCCCAACTATGATTGTACCACTGTGCTTCAGCCTGGGCAACAGAGGGAGACCCTTTCTCTGAAAAAGAAACAAACAGAAAACAAATATTTACTAATTACTTAGTCTGTGTCAGGCAAGTTGCCAGTTCTGTAAGTCAGTGAGAACTGCCAATCTCCTGATTTCAACCTTTTACCTAAGAATTAAGAAAAACCTATAATGCCTGGTAAATGCAGTGTATAAGCATATTGTCGTCAGTATTAATAAAAGCTGACATTTAATCACTGCTTGCTCTTTGTGAGGCACTGGACACTAAATACTTGATATAAATCTAACCCTCTCTGGCTTAAAAACTTACTGTTCTCAGCTGAGCGTGGTGGCTCACGCCTGTAATCCCAGCACTTTGGGAGGCCGAGGTGGGTGGATCACCTGAGGTCAGGCATTTGAGACTAGCCTGGCCAACATGGTGAAACCCTGTCTCTACTAAAAATACAAAAATTAGCCAGGCATGGTGGTGTGCACCTGTAATCCCAGCTACTCAGGAGACTGAAGCAGGAGAATGGCTTGAACCCAGGAGGCAGTGGTTGCAGTGAGCCGAGATGGCACCATTGCACTCCAGCCTGGGGGACAAGAACGAGACTTCTTCTCGCGGGGAAAATAAATAAATAAATAAATAACTTTATTGTTCTCATGGAAAAGTTAAAATTCCTTGGCCTGGCTTTTAAGGCTCAACTCGTCAGCTAAACTATCACTCTGGCTTTAGCTTTTTAGAAGGCTTTTACAGTTCACAGGAATCTGAATCATTTGCTGCAGCACAGCCCTTCAGCCCTGCTGCTCTGTGGGGCTGTGGGCAGCCTGGAGCACTCTGCCTCCTCCCTCTGCTGAGGCTGGAGGGTCTTTCCAGGCCTTCTTCTCACCTCCCCCACTGGGGCCTCTCTCCTTCCTGGAAGTTCCCACCGCTCTTCTTGGGAGTACTACTGCTTTGTCAGTTTGACATATTGTCCTTCGTTTTTTAAGATTTTTCAAAATCTCCTGGCTCATCCTCAGTTAGTTCGTTGCTAAACTAGTTTGTTATTAGGCCTCCCCAGTGAGCATGGAGCAGTAAACCTACCAGCAGCCAATATTCCTTAGATACTGGGTGTTGGAAGTTGTGAGGACTCCTCTCTTAGGTAATATTTCAGGTCTACCCCTTTTCTCTTACAGATGGAGAAAGAGCTGGTTCCGGGTCATATAATAAAAACAACTGATTTTAGGGGAACATGGCAGACGGGACTAAACCGGTGTTTTGTGGTTTTCGTTTTTTGGTTTTGGAGTGCCTATTAGGTCCCAAACACATGCATTCTATTATCTCATCTAATCTTCCTATCAACCCTACTGTTTGCTTCATTAAGTCGTTACAGATGAGAAAACAGACATAGAAACGCACAGTAGTTTGTCTGGGGCCACCTAGTAGCTAATAGATGGTGGGAGGAGGATTCCCATTCAGGCTTGACTTTTTTCCAGTCTTTGCTGTTTTCACTCCTGGTTGGTCTTGACCTGTCTCCTCACTCCCAGTCCGCTGGTTCTGTTTCATTGTCCTCAATTACATTCTCTGCTTTAAACCAGAACCTAGTGGGTTGACTTAGCAATACCTCTTCCATGTTGCTCTTCCCCCTTTTTTCCATTTAAAATATTCTTGAATATCTTAATAGTCTTCACTATTTTAAATAACAGTTTGGAAAGAGGACTTTAGTGTTTCTGTTTTATAAAGCCCACGCACCTCTCAGGTTTTCTGAATGCGTCACCTCCCCCAGGGGAGAGGAGTTGCCAGCCTTGGTTCTGTTGTCTGCATTATGAAGACAGTAGTGTTGGATACCTTTAAATGAGATTAACGTTGCTGCTACTGCTGCTGCTGCTAATTTTGATCATAGTAGCAAAAACAGCCACAATTATTAATGCTCCAAAAGGCAGAATCAGCTGTTTTTCCAAATGTTGTTCTGATTTATGTAATGGTGTTTAACTGCTTTTCTGGTTGAAAATATTGCTGCTGTCAGGATTATTTGTTATATAAATGAAGGTGGCTGCACAGACTCTTTGGTTGGCAATCCTATTTGCTTATGTTTAAGCTATCCTTGTATTGAAATTTCTATATTGGTTTGAAAATAGATAGTAATTAAGTCTGACTTGTGGGTGGCTGGATAAGAACGTTCATATTTAAAATACTGAGAAATGCAAATATTTGACTAGATATAATGCCGCCATACATCCTGCACTAGATCATGGTTACTTAAACCTTCTGTTGAGCTCTTAGACAGATGGTCTTTTGAGTAATGAACACCCTCCTTTGAATACACCCTCCTTTGTGCCATTTGGTAAACTAATGAAGTAGCATTATTAATAAGTATTTCGTGCAGCAACCACAACAAAAATCTGAAATGGATGTGGGTAGTTACAGTTTAGAAAAATTTTGAGTTCTGTCTTACAGATAGTTAAGTGTGTAATCCCTCTTCAGGCATTTGATCAGCTATTCTCTATTTCTACACAGAAATGAAAAAGAAATTCACTGTCACAGTTATCACCATCGCACTGTATTTATTAAGAGTCCCTGTCTGTGGGTGACCAGGCTTCAGAAGGATTGTAGAGCACCATTCTTTTTGCCTGCTGGTTATTATAATCTAAGGCAGCAGTGGTACAGTCAATTAGCAACATAAGCAAAATACAAATGATCAAGAAAAGTAGTATTGACTAGTGATTTTTGTGACAAAACTTGAAATGGAAGTTGGATCAGCAGATTTTTCCATTTCAGAAAACGCTTAGTTTTTCCTCCCTTATTTGTGCCTCAGATTCCTCTCCTCAGTACCCCCCTCCGCCAATTTTAGGTGAATAGTGGTACCCTGCCTCACTTATTTATAATCATTAGGGAAAAAGTGTCCCACTTACGGAAATTTCCCACATAATATGAGCTCCCGTCAACATCAGATAACATGCTGATTTCAACCACTTTGTGTGTTAACAATTCTTACGAGTTTTCTTACACTACCTGGCTTCTTCTCTACCAACTGCTTAGTGGTGAGCTTTAATTTTATATACCTTTTCTACAACCTTGAGGATTTGGCTTTCAGATCTCCTCTTTGGGATTAATTAGAGAAAACCACTGGGAAGAGTGACAGGCAGGTTGAAAAGGATGACAGTGTAAGACTAGGAACATCTGCAGTCCTAAGAGGAAGAAAGGTGGGTGGTCAAAGAGGAAGGTCCTGTGTCAGCTAAAAGGAGTGCACGGGGAGGTAGTCCAGACAGGCTGGAAGTGAGGGCAGTGGAATGGGGACTTTGCTGGCTGCTCCTGTCACCTCTGGTTGGGGGAGACCTCACTTGAGTTGTGTGGAGGACAGGGTGCTGGCGGTGCAGGCCCAGCATGAAGGCTCCGTGTCCCTTTTGGTGTGCAAATCCTGACCAGTAAGAGGAAACTCCTCCTTCTGTTTCCCAGGTTATTTCTTGCAGAATCCCCTTTTTCAGTGTTATTCAAGCCTCTGGCTGTACACCAGCCCCTTGGGCTCTCCAGAAGCTTCTGCTCCTTCCTGCACAGCTGGCCTTGGCCTTTCCACTTCTGGACCTCATCTACCACTTGCTTTCCTCCCTTGTCCTTGCATGGATCCTGCTCGCTGCCCCTTCATGTCTTTACATAGGCTGCGTCCCCTGCCTGGATCCATGCCATCCCTCTGTGATGTATTCTGTCCCGTCCTCATGGTTGGTCTGGGCTCCCTCTGTTCAGGGGAGCTCAGTTCCTGTTGGATTGGAGTTTGCAGTTTACACTACCCCCCAGGCTGTGGGAGGCCTTGCAGTGTCCCTCTTTTCACGACTCCTGCAGTGCTGGGTGTGTTATCTGCCTTCAGGTAGGGGTGTTAGTATATATTTATTGAAAGAGTAAAAGAATGAAGTATATTTATTGAATTTTTTAGTACATATTTATTGAAAGAGTAAATGAATGAAGTACATTGAACTTACCATTGTTTGGGTTTGTAAAACAAATATTTTGTCTTCCATGAGTCTTAGTATTGTGGGAAGGTGGATACTAAACAATAAAGACACTTTGGGTTCCACACTAATTATGAACTGAGACAAGTATGTACAGAGGTTGCAAGCAGAAGGAGGTGGGAGGTTGGAAGCAAATGGTGGTGGCGAATACGGTTGTTTGTAGTCTGAGAATATCCCCTGGGGAGTCAGGGTGGCTCTTCAGCTGTGTTTGCTTATCATACCAAGCCTGCCTCTTGGGAGCTGCAGAAGGAAGCCGTACAGTTCTCGAATCTGTGCTTTATAGAATCCATTAGAACCCTTGGAGATTTGGGCTCTGCCTCCAGCACGTTCATGATTACTATAGTAATCATACTAGTGTTTGTTTTTCTTTTACTCAAGTAATTGTAGAAGAGCCTGTCTGTAAAAAGTGGATTATGTAATTATTTCTCTAGAAAATTGGCTTTCTACTTGTTCTTGGGATTAGTGTTTGAGAAGACTGGGAATCACGTTTTAGGACAGCCCGTTGTGTGTCAGGCCACAGTGTGTGCTGTTGTGTACCAGGAGGCCACCTTTGCCCAGCACAGACCTTGAAGCTGCCGCTGAGAACAGTTTCTTGTGCCTTTGTCACTGCATTCCCAGTCAGCCACACCCAGCAGGTTAGGGATCTTTACTCATGTTTATTATTCTGAAGAAGACTGCTTAAAGCTTGAGGGATTTGGAAATGAGATATGTACTGGGTGAGATAACGTTGGCTAATCACTTATCAATAGGAATTGTTTCATTAACCGCTGTAGAGGCCTCTGAAAGTCTTTGAATAATTTAGGATTTCGATGATAGCAATGCTGGTGTTCTTCCCTAGATTGGTAATTTTCAAACTTTTTACTTTTTATCACTCTTATCTGCCCTACCCTGCCCCCATCCAGCCCCCACCCCCAGCCACAGTGATCATTAGGGCACATTTTGAATACTGTGAAAACGATGGCTCTGGAAACACCCTTGAATAGAATGAGACCTGTGATTCTGCCCCTAGGGCTTTCCTGATTGTTACATGGGACCACCTTACCCCGAAATGGTTATTTCATCTTGGGAGGGTTGCGTTCCCATATCCCAGGGCCACTCAGACGTGATTTGGGGAAGAGCTGTGTATACCAGTCTCCTCCCTGTTACTTATCCCAGCTGCTGTGTGTTCTGCGTAAAAAAATACTGGATTTGTTTTGTCAGGGGTAGGGGGCAAGAGTTAGTTTTATTTATTATTTATTTAAAATTCTGTTTATTTGGAGAGAGATATTCACACTGTCTAAAGCATAGCCAGCGAAAAGTTCTTCCCCACCCTCTGCCCGCCATCCACTTCCTTACGGTATTACTAGTATTAGCAGTTTATTTGTATTACTGGTTTCTTGTGTATCCTTTCAGAGATTTCTTTTGCACAGTCAAGCAGGTACTAATTTACATTCTACAATTTGCCAGTGCTCTATCACGCTTTAATGTGGCCAGCTGTTCCTTCTACCTGGAGTACCTTTGCCTCTTCTCTCCACCTGGCAGACCTCCTCCTCATCCTTGAGGATCTGATTGTTCGTTTCTTCTGAGAAGCCTTCCGGACCAGCCCCACCCTGACAGGTGCATTTGATGCATTCATAGTGCTGTGCAGTTACTGCTTTCACTGTATCGCTATCAACATGTCTTAATGCATGTCTCTTCCCTTTACTAGACTTGTTTTTAGGAACTGAGCTGTTGTATTCCAGAATGCCAACTGTCCTACACAGTTCCTGAAATAGCCTAGACATTTAGTCAATGAACAGAATGAACTGTGTTCATTAGTGCACTACTTTGTGTTTTTTTGGTGGAACTGTGTTCAGTTTGCCACGCAGAGTAGGTTAGAGCGTGTCTGTGATTACCCCAGGCATCTCTTCAGAGTCGAGTGCCATGTTGTCTGGTACCCTGTGTGCCATCATTTAGTGCCATTGATTGCCCCGCTGGACAGTCTTCCTGTTAAATCTTACTAGACAGAATGGGAGGTTCATAAAGTGTATTGACTCTTACTAAAGAGGAGTGGGCCATAAAACCCTTTCGTAAAAGTAGATGAAAAATGGTAAGTCAATAAAGGTGAAGTCTTGGCATCATAGTGGCCTTTTAGGGTTTTCTTTCCTCTCTCTTATGGAGGCCAGTAGAAAAATCCTTTATCTAGAGAAGAGAAGAAGGTGAAGGGATGTCTTTACATGCAAAAGTAAGGTTATGTTGTGTAACTGGCTGGCTGCCTAGGAAATGTGGAGTGCATTTTCTTGTCTTCAGTCTATTACAATTTATCTATCCAAATCACTCTAGCTTTCTTTAGCCTCCAGATTGAGACAGGACTCCAGGTGTACTAGAAGATTAAAATGATGCTTTCTGTGATCTGCACATTCCTAACACGTTGTAATGACAACATGCCTGCCGATTGTGCCTACATCAGTGACACCAGAGAGAGAAGGGAAGAAAGAAACTTCTTGGTCTGTCAATAATTTACATTCTGTTTAGCAATTCTGCATAAAGATCTGCATCTATATGGTTAACTCTTAAAGGAAGCTGTAACTTATTTAAAGAAGTAATATAGATTTTTATTTATTGACAGGGAAAGTTATTAATACATTAGTTGAAAAAAGATTATAGACTATTATCGCATATATGCTATTATGTAATCCTGTTACTGCTAAATTACAAACATTAAGAGAATTATATGTGAATTAGAAAACTAGAAGGCTGTGTATATCAAACTGTTAATAATGGTTGAGAAAAGTGTTTTCTTTCTCAAGACTGTTTGAATTTTTAAAAAACAGTTATGTTTTATCAGAGTAAAAAGCTATGAATTTTTCAACTTATTAGTAGGAAAAACAGTCCAAGAACAAGAGGTTAGTAAAAGAAATAGACAAAAATCGTAGCTTCTCTAAGGGTGGTAGTATTACGTGTGATTACATACTTATTCTTAAGTCTTATAGTTTTGTAATGTAAGTAGATTACTTTCATAATTAAAACCAAACAAAGCCAACTGTGGTTCTTCTAGAGTGCTTAGGCGCCCACACGGAGCCTAATAGATGTGTGAGTCAAGAGCTTTAATTCAAAGTTTTAAGCCAGATGTGAAAAACAAGTAATGTGTCTAATAGAAAGTTAGAAATCATATAGTCAGTAAGTGTAGCTTGTTTGTGGCCAGGTTTAAGTCCATGTGAAGGCTGTGCTTTTTCAGTGCTGTGCTTCAGGGAACCTTGTACAAGAGTTGACACTTCGCATTGCTGAGTAGTCTGGTAAAAATTGAGGCGTTAAAATTGCTATCAGATTTTTTGTAATTTAAAAAAACATTCTTACAAATCGAAATATTTTATTTTAGTATGAGATTGGCTCCTCTGCTGCTTCTGTAACCATCCACCACTTTGCCTGGTTTTTTCCTCAGGAAGACAAGACATGAAAATGAGCAGACAGTTGTATCACTGGGCCTGGCCCGTTTACAGGTGTTTAATTCCTGTTAATGCCTTTAAAAAGAATTCATATGCTGGATTCAGAGCATAGGAGACTTTATGCCCCTATACAGTGATCGTCTGCCTTAGTGAACAGGGGATCTGCTTTCGGAGCTTTTTTGATTGTGATAATAACAATGATGAAGTTGTAGGCATCTGGTGCTTATCTGTCTTTTTGTGCAAGAAGACTTGGCTGTGTTGTGCCTTAGGTATCTTTTATTTGCTAGTAAAATAGGTGGCTGCAGGGCAGGGATGTTCCAAGCAACCTTTGTATTATTTTCTTCCTTTCCCCCCAGCACATTTCTTTATCACTTTGACCAAGTCTCTGTCTAATATGTTAGAGCAGATGCTCTTTTTGAGAGATAAAGATCATTATTGGCGTTCAAACACTTTTATATTAGAAAGTCATTACAGCCGTTAAATAATGTAAAATATTGCCTATTTCCCAAGACATCTCAGAATGTGGAAGTAGTTCAGTGCATACTCTATGCATTTCAATGCTTATTCCACGAATAAGAGGATAATAAAAAAAGGAAGGTTTCTGTTGGGGGGTACATAAGTACATGCACATGTGTTTGTGTGTACCTATGCCCATATTGAAAACATTTGTCGTGAAAATATTAACCGTAATTTTAGAAATTCCAGTCTTTCTGAAGTACAGTTGACTGGAACGATGTGAGAGTTAAGGGCACCAACCCCCTCCCTACAAAATTTACTTATGGCTTACTGTTGTTTGGAAGCATCCTTAATAATATAAACAGTCAATTAACATTTTATATTTTATATGTTTTGTTTTTGAGACAGGGTGGAGCCCTGTCACCCAGTCTGGAGTGCATTGGCGCAATCATAGCTCACTGTAGCCTCAAACTTCTGGGGTCACTGATCCTCTCACCTCAGCCTCCCAAGCAGCTAGGACTGCCGGTATGCGTCACCACTCCTGGCTAATTTAAAAAATTTTTTGTAAAGGCAGGGCCTCCGTGTTGCCTAGGCTGGGCTTCAACTCCTGGCCTCAGGCTATCCTCTCTCCTCAGCCTGAGATTATAGGCAGCTTGAGCCACTGCACCTGGCCCATTGTATGCATTATATACTGTAGTCCTGCGTTACAGTAAGCTAGAGAAAGGACAATGCAAAAATGTATTTACTGTTCATTCAGTGGAAGTGGATCATATAAAGGTCTTCACATGGAGTAGGCAGAAGAGGAAGAGAAAGGGGTAGCAGAGGTGGAAAAGGTGGAGGAGGTGGAAGGGGCTAGGAGAGGCAGGCACACTCAGTGTAACTTACTGAAAAAAATATGTTAAAAGTGGACCCATGCAGTGCAAACCCATGTTCAAGGGCCAGCTCTGTTGATTCACTTGAATCATGACAAAAAGTGTTTTAGTAAATCATGCAAATTAATGTTTGTATATGATACATTTCGATTACTAGTTAGAGAGACCTAGGTGAAAATATAGTAAGGATAGTAGCAAGGCTTTGCTCTGTGCATCTCTTGATTCGATTTACATAGCAGCATAGTCACAGGCTGTCCTATGGAAGACAGTGACTGGTTGTGTTAGATACACTGTGCAATGAGAGACCCTTCTAGTACAGATTAAGCCTCATGAAGGCACACAAATTTATAAAATTACTTAAAATAGCTTGTTGAAGATTCTTGGAAAACTTAGCTGTTTTTCTGAATCTGAGGGAATTAGTAGGTGGCAAAGCCTGATTTTTGTCATGTGCAAATACCAGTGTGTACAAACAAGGCATGTTCCATTCATAGTCTTACGCTATTTGCAGACACATAGAGAGGAGTATATATGAGCGAAAGGAATGTGCAGTTCCTCACAGGGCTCAGCTGGGCCCTGGAGACGAAGTGGGAAGACCCAGACTACCAGAATTACATGAGATCCTGTAACCACAAATACCTTGCCAGTGCCTTAGAGCATAGCCGACCTGAGGTAAGCGCATTTTCTTTTTCCTTCACTCTGTGGGGTTTGGCCTCAGTTCCTTTAACTTAGTCCCTGACCTCTTGGGTAGTAGGAAGTACAGTTGTTTGGAGTCAGGTTTGGAGGGCCCTGATTGCTAGGTTGGGAAATTTGCTTTTTATTTTGTGGCAGAGGGGAAATGAAAATTTTTGCAGGTTTTGAAAGACTGGACATGAACAGATACATGTTTATGAACGTTATTCTGGTATCCTGTCTTAAAACTAGAGTAGATATTCTGGTATCCTGTCTTAAGACTAGAGTAGATGCATTTTAGAACTTTGTGATCAATACCCACTGTATATGAGAGTGCACTTTGCATAAAGTAAATGCATCTTATTTGAGCTACTAGAAGTGAGTAATTTCTGGTAGATGAAATGCCCACATCTTTAAGCATCTTTAAGCATGGCATATAGATGCAGGTGATTGTGCCCTATCGCCTCAGTATCCCTATGTTGAGTATCCTGGAGATAATTGTATTGAGGAATAACTAAATTAATAATTACTTAAAATAATCATTTTTCAGGCCGAAGAGAAGTTAGTATATATCGCGGAGCGACTTTCCCAGGGTTACATAAGTAGATGGTAGCAGTCCGGTCCTATTTGTATGTATCATACTGGTAACTTTAAATCCTTACATCATTCACTACAAATGCTGAATATTCAGAGACACTTTTATGTATCAGATGTAATCTTGTACAAAAACAGGAATAAAAATACTGTGCGTCTTCTGTTAAGGGTTTGATAGGTATTTTTAAAACTATACAGATTGAGAGAGAGAGAGGGAGAGAGAGAGATTTAAGGCTCAGCCCAAGATTTAACATTCTTTCCCTGCCCCAGTTCCCCCTCACAAATTACTTTTTTTTTTTTTTTTTAAATCTATGGGATCAAGCCAGTCCTTGCCGCCCGATTGTAGAAATGTGCTCTACTCTTGTCAGGAATGCTCCTGGAGAGGGCTTATTCGAGAGGGTGTACTGAAAACTGGGTTTCTGAAGCTCTTAATGTGTTCTTCTTTCATTCATTCTTTCTTTTTGTTAAATATCAGTAAAAAGCATCAAATGCGCGGGTAAAGTTGATGGGGAAGTCTAAGTTTAAAACACTTGCACTGTACAAGAACCAAAATACCGACTTACTGTCTTAACTCAGAAATGCAGATATTATCAAGAAAAGAATTTAGGACTTGTTCAGCATCAGTGAACCTGGAGTTTTGGGGGAAAAATAAATTATCTATCTGGTTTGTTAAAGCCTTATTTGCACTTGGGCCTTAGAGTTCAGGAAACCCATAGAACCTACTGTTAAAGGTTTTAGGTCTTCCTTATTTTCAAATGGTATTTTGTTAAATATACCTAGTAGACTATCTAGAGCTATTTTCTTGTTGAAAATAGTAAATTATTAATAAGTGGCAAGCCCAGAAGATATATTCTCTTACTTTATTTTATTTTATTTATTTTCTGGAATACATGTGCAGATTTGTTACGTAGGTAGACGTGTGCCATAGTGGTTTGCTGCACATATCAACCCATCATCTAGGTATTAAGCCCAGCATGCATTAGCCATTTATTCTGATGCTCTCCCTTCCCCTGCCCCTCCGACTGGCCCCAATGTGTCTTGTTCCCCTCCCTGTGTCCATGTGTTCTCATTGTTCAGCTCCCACTAACAAGTGAGAACATGTGGTGTTTGGTTTTCTGTTCCTATGTTAGTTTGCTGAGGATAATGGCTTCCAGCTCCATCCATGTCCCTGCAAAGGACGTGATCTTGTGCCTTATTATTAGAGATACATTCTTAAAGAATTGATATAACAAACAACACACAGTGAGTGCTCTGTAAGTTAATGGCAAGGTGCCTGATGAAGGCATTGACTATTGCTTATAATAATAATGATAATTCTGGTCAAATTGTAAATGTTATCACCATATTTCGCCAACTAGATCCATATTCTTTCCTTTCTCTCTCCCTCTTGCCTTTGCCTGATTTCTTGTTCTCTAGACCCAGTTTTTTTCTTGCATGTTTCTGTTTTTTCCCCAGTTGCTTGCCCTTCTCCCTTTCCTTCCATTCGAAATCTTTCTGCTGTCCTCTCCTCTAACACTTATGGAATTTGCTAGAGATACCCCTGGTTGGCCTTTGCTCTCTTACTTATTTTCCTGACTCACTTGAGTGCCCTCTGACTGTGAATTCCTTCCCTCAATCAGAGGGAATGGGCAATGGAGGAAACAGGTGTTGAAGAGTCAGAACCAATGAAGGTTTGCAAAGAGGCTGTCATGGGAGAGGCTGGTTCAGTGAAATGAAGACACCAGTTTGAAGGTGCCACTTCATTGCTATCTTGCTTTCAGTGTTGATGCTTTCTATCTGAAGTTTTTTTTTTGTTTTTTTTGTTTTTTTTGTTTTTTGTTTTTTTTTTTTTGAGACAAAGTCTTGTTCTTGTCCCCCAGGCTGGAGTGCAATGGCGCGATCTTGGCTCACTGCAAACTTCGCCTCCCAGGTTCAAGTGATTCTCCTGCCTCAGCCTCCCAAGTAGCTAGGACAACAGGTGCGTACCACCACGCCTGGCTGATTTTTATATTTTAAGTAGAGATGGGGTTTTCACCATGTTGGCCAGGTTGGACTCGAACTCCTGACCTCAGGTGATCCGCCCTTCTCGGCCTCCCAAAGTGCTGGGATTACAGACGTGAGCCACCATGCGCAGCCTTTATTTGAAGTTATAACTTGCTGGGAGCTGGACACTATTTTACATGCTATACAGGCATTGGCATTGGGCACCATGCAGCTTTCTCCATCCTGCAGGGACAAGTTAGACACAGACCTTTCATTTTTGTTTTGACCTTGTAGTCTGCACAGAAGAAAGAATGAATAACGAAAACTGGTAGAATTAAGCTCAGAGGAGCCAGATCTAGATTGACAGGTCACTGGGGCTTTCTGAAGTAAAAGGGCTGTCGTCAGACTCGTGGTAGAAAGAAGCTGGCCACAGGGTACAGGGGGATCCCAGCTCTAGCTGGTTCTGGAAGGTGGGCATGGGGGAATGGGGAGGCGCAGAATGAGAGAAGAGCTGCTCCAGGTCAGTTCTCTCTGCTATTCTTGTACAACCTGCGTAAGATCCTCTGCTCCAAAACCTCAGCCTTCGTGCGTATTGGCCTGGTGATGCTCTGTACCAAATTTCTGAGGTAGTGGGCCCAGATCTACTCAGAAGAGTGCAGAATTGAAGGCAAAGATTCAGAAGGGGAAGTCTCTTATTATGTCTTCTTCTGTTCTTGAAGATGTTAGGTGGTTTTCAGGGCTGTTTGACTTTTAGGAAACTACTTAGTTTCTCTTGGCCAAATGAAGCTTAAGTGATTTTGAATATTCTAGTTTGTCCTTTGAGTAGCAGACCCTTAGATTTTTTGTAGTTGGAAGTACTAGGAAGGACTCAGATTCTTTTGAACCCCTCAAGGCCTTGCCTAAGGTGTCCACTAGTTACCAAGAAGCCCTAGGTAAGACTCTACCCCAAGGGTTTCAACTGGCATCAGGTTAGACAGAGGAGTTGAGCTGCTTCACCTGCAGTGGTTTGTGTAGTTAGCATGGTAGAAGGCTGGAGATGGTGAACTGAAGATGATGAATAAACAGATTTGCTGTTTGCTTGACAAGGAGACTCTGAGTATAGGATTTTCATTCTGTGCTGCCACAAACAGAACATGTGACTGCTACTTCTCCCAGCAATCAAAACAGGATTAAGTGGAGTAGAAAATAAGGTAGATAAAACTTGCATCTCAGGAATATTCGTCAGCTGTCTGAATAGGTAACAAAAATAGAAAAAAGAACATGATATTCTATATACACTTGCAGGTTTAGATGCTGAGGTCAAATTTTGTCTTTCTCATTAGTGGTGAGTCAGCTCACCCACCCACTGTCACATTCTTGATGATTGGGAAATTTTGAGCCCTCCACTGAAGTTGTACCTTCATGTGACCATCAAGTTATAGAAAATTTTTCTTCTCAGTTGTATGTGTGTATGAGCACGTGTGTATAAGGTGGGGAGGGGGGTCACAGAACACTAAGGCTGGGGGACTATAAGATTGTATGAAGTAGGAATTAGCAAAATAAAAGATCTTAGGGATGGCAGCATTCTCTGGACCGCTTCTCTTTGGATAATTTGAAACCAGCAATTAATTGTACATATGCTATTTGAATGCCAGTGGTGAAAAGGTTTTAATGGAAAGTGGTGTCGGGGAGCTCTGTGGAAAGGGAGCTGGTGCCATACAGAGTGAGTGCCCTGATGTGGAACGATGCTTTGAAAGGATCAGATATTGTGGAGGCACCAGGCGTTCTTTGCCTCTGAGTCATTCTGGAGGTATAACCCCTGCTAAGGGCCAGTTACTGTTCTCTGTGTTTGAGAAGGGTGTTTGTAGGGTTAGGAGACCTTCCTCATCTGTCCCATACCCCCTCCTCTTTTGTCTGACATGCATGAGTGTTTCTGGTTCATGCCCTCAACAGCCCCACGGCCTGCCGAGCCAGGTATCAGCAGAAGATCCCATCCTGGCCCCATCCTGGCCTGACCGTGATCCCACCTGTGCTAAAGTGGAGATATGTCAGCTTTATGCTGCTACGTTTGAAATTACTGAGACTTTTTGTTGTTTCTATTTAACCAATGTTAATGAGGGTTTGAACCCAGCATTTCCTCACTGTTGGGGTAGAGAACTTGCCTGGGAGACTGCCACAGATAACTTAAATAAATGATGTTTATTACAAAAAGGGTTACACTTAGGATATTTTTGTCATTTAGGATGTCTGTAATCAGTGAATGAATAATGGATAAGCTTAAAGAGCGTAGTTAGAGGTAGAAAGGTTGTATGTAGATGGTTTAAGGATCATGAATGAACAGTAACTGTGGAACACATTTGCACATGGGAGGCACTATTCTAAGCCTTGCCTGCCTCAGCGCATTTAATCCCCACAGCAGTCTTGTGAGTTGGGTCCTATTAATTCTCCATTTTGCAGATGAGAAAATCGAGGCTCACAAAGGTTACCTAACTTGCCTGTCTACATATGGTCTAGTAAGTAGAGCTGTGGTTCTGACCTTGGCGTCTGACTCCGCAGCCCATCTGTGCTACTAGCCATTATTACGCCATTTCTCCTGCTGAACAAGGGTGATGGACACAAAACCAAAGCTTCTGGGATTTTTAAGTTAAGAAAATTTATCATTTTCCCATATCGTGAAGTATCACTTGTTGCTTCATTTTTTTTTGGATCTTTTGAATTTTGGTATATTTTTAATGTGGGCACTGTAAAGGGATGTATTGCTACTATCGTTCTTCTTAAGCAACTCTGATGTTTTGCTGTTATACTATTGGTTTAGTTGCATGCTTATGTACCTAGAAATAGTTCTTTTTTTTTTTTTTTTTTTTTTTTTTTTTTTTTTTTTTTTTTTTTTTTGAGACGGAGTCTGGCTCTGTCGCCCAGGCTGGAGTGCTGTGGCCGGATCTCAGCTCACTGCAAGCTCCGCCTCCCGGGTTTACGCCATTCTCCTGCCTCAGCCTCCGGAGTAGCTGGGACTACAGGAGCCCGCCACCTCGCCTGGCTAGTTTTTTGTATTTTTTAGTAGAGACGGGGTTTCACTGTGTTAGCCAGGATGGTCTCGATCTCCCGACCTCGTGATCCGCCCGTCTCGGCCTCCCAAAGTGCTGGGATTACAAGCTTGAGCCACCGCGCCCGGCCTTAGAAATAGTTCTTAATTTTATTGATCAGAATTTCTTGTTCCAAGAAGTAGGACATGCTATATCTACAAATTGCTTGGTACCACCAAATTAATACATAATGTAATTATTATTATTTATTTGTTTTTGAGACAGGGTCTGACATTGTCACCCCAGGCTGGAGTGCAGTGACACAGTCACAGTTCACTGTAGCCTCAACCTCCCGCGTCTCAGGTGATCCTCCCACCTCAGCCTCCCAAGTAACTGAGACTACAGATGCAAACCACCCCACCTGGCTAATTTCTCTATTTTTTGTACAAACAGGGTTTCACCATGTTGCCTAGACTGGTCTCGAACTCTGGAGCTTCAGCACTCCACCTGCTGTGGCCTCCCAAAGTGCTGGGATTACAGGCATGAGCCACCGTGCTTGGCCCATAAAGTAGTTATGACATGATGTGGTATATAAAAGAATAATTCCAAATTAAAGCACATTCTTTGAGATAAAACATCTTCAGCCATCAGACATCCCAAATATTTGGACACAAGAGAAATTGGTGTTTGACCCTTTTATCACCTCAACTACTCCTCCTATCAGTCATCGTATTTTTTTTTTTTTTTTAGGCAGAAGAACTTTTTATATATTACTTATATAGTGAAATCATCCATAGCAATATTTCAGTTACAAGAGAAAAAGAAAGAACTTATTAGACTTAGAACTTCTGTCATTTTGTCTGTTTGTTTTCTTTTTCATTTTTGGAGAACTCTTTTTCACCAATCCGTTTACAGATTTTTTTAATGATGGTATAGGCTGTCTTTCATTTCAGCCTAAAGGCTTCTTTATTTGATGGGCTGATTTCTCTCGGTCCCTGGGCTTCATATCACTGGTGTCACATACCATCTGAAACAGGGTGAGAGGAAGGTGGAATAAGCAGTGACTCAGGAGGCCCGGAGAGTGGTTGGTTAGGACCCTTACGGTTAGAATATAGCTTTGAGCATCTCTTGAATTCCCAGGCCTTAAGTTAGATTCCCTCTAGTTTTCCTTAAAGGTGTTTTGCCTATGCAGACCATCTACATACACCAGACGTTGGTAAGAATATTCTGCTCAACGGTTACTGAGATGAGGCTGCATTGCCAGAAGAGAGTGAGGGATTTAGGGAGAGAGGCGGGAGATGCCGCAGGCCCAAGCTGGAATGGGATAACCTGACTTTTAGATAACAGAGACTTGTTTTCTGCCTTTCCCAGCTCCTGCGCTCTCAGATCTGTCGTGCTTCATTGGTCTCCTTGTCTCTAACCTAGCAGCCAAACCTCTTCTCACCAGATTCCTTGGCAGGTCATCAGTATGCCTTCCCAGACAGTGCGTGCCCTTTGCTCTGTCAGCCGCCGGAATTTAAGTTTCAGAGAATTCTCCGCCTGTTTTAGCTACAGAACATATCCCTAAGGAGAAAGTCACTTGAGTCTCCAACATTTATAACTTTGATGGAACATTAAATCTCTTTTATGAGCAGTCTGCCTCACTTATGTTTGTTTTAATATGTAAAAAATCAGTAGGCCTAATAAAAATAACTAATACCAGTTTTTTGTTGCTTTTCAACATTCATAATATATATCTCACAAAGTAACTTCTTAAAAGGCATCAATGATAGAGTACAGAATTCCTTACTGTGAGGCACAGTGCATCTGATGTGAACTTAATGTCTGGCATTCAGTTGCATTTGGACATAGGCTCATGGTACATATTCATATTCAGGTTAAATGTAATTTCTTTAGATGTGTAGCAATTAATATTAATAATAGCTTGGCAGATTATTCTTTTAGAACCTGGGATGGCATTTGTAACTGAAAACTTTTCTACAGAATTTTACTTTTCTTTTTGCTTAGATTAATTTCTAGACATTTGGCTTGAGAAAACTGCGATTTTGGTTTTGTAGTAAAACCATTTTGCCAATGAAGAACATTAAAATGCCGGCTTCTGCTTGTGTCATATTTCAGACTAAAGACATTTTACAATCAAACCAGAAAAATGTGAAAATAGAGATTTATAATGGAAATGTTGATTCAATTTGAGCTGAAGCCAGACATTCATGAGGGAAAATTAGATTAAACAGTAGATGTTTAGAGAGACTTTAAATTATGACAGCTTTAAAAAAAACATATGTTGTGGATGTTTCTCAGGCATACGCGTACTTTCTCTGGCAGACTGGGAACCTAGCTCCTTGATGTTTCAGCCATTTATTAAATTCCCTTTTATCTTTCTTTGGGCTAGTGGACTCAGAACTTACAGCTTAGAGTCTGGTGATTGGGAACTGTATCTTGTACATTACTGTATCAAAACCTGATGTTGTCAGTGGAAGTAATTCTGTCCTGTCATAGCATATTATATTTATGAGTATAAATTGCCATTTTTAGATTGTGAATACAAAGCTGCTACCAGTTAGAACTGATTTATTCCATTTGTCAAAGCCTAACAGATACTCCATGCAAAGAATTTATTTTCATATACTATTCAGATAGAGGGGGGATGTGCTCGAAATTGTGAGGATCTGGGATCTGTGTCAGGGGAGCAGTGTAACAGGAGGATTCATGAGCCTGGATGTAGATGCTGGAATGATGAGTCTTCCCAGAGATCCAGCCCCAAAGGACTCACCCTTGCTGGAGTCAGCAGGACCTCACCATGGTGGTGATATCCCAGCCTCAGGCAGGCATCTGGGGCCAGTGGGACACAGTGTGCAAGAGTATACCTTTGGATGTAGCCAGACAGACTTGCTGCTGGATTCTTGCTCTGCTGCTTAACTCATTGTCCGGCTTTAGATAAGTGTCTTTAGAGTCTCTGAGCAAAGTTTTCTTGTCTTTACATGGCAGTTGTGGAATGTTGTAGGTTGTATATCAAAGGTCTAGCTGAGGGCGTGTGACACCTTTTTCTTTATCCCCTTCTACCTTCCTTGGACATCTGTATGTGCCTCAGCTTTGTCCTCTGTGATTTAACCAACACTTTGCCTGTTATCTCTCCTACTTTTAGATTGAACACTGGCCCAGGACACCTGCTCCAACTGAAACTTTATGTCCACTATCTCATTCAGTTTATTCAATTCAGGTGCTAACTCCAGTTTCAGGTGGATGATAGCTGCAGTCCTCCTTTCTGTAGAGATCATTGCCCAGCCCAGTGGTGGACCTCCTGGGATCCAGCACTTGGAGAAGAACTGTGGTCTTAAACAAGCATCATTATACAGTGATAGGGAAGGAAGTATGGGGTGACTTTAAAGGGTAACTCAATCATTAGTGCTACTTCTGAATTAATGCTTTAATCATATCATATGCTTGTGTAATGTTTTATATTTTCCAAATTATTTTTTTACCCCGTGGATCTTAAAGATGAATCAACACCAGAAACACCTGAGGAACTTGTTAAAAACTGGCTGGGGGCCCCACACCCAATCTCATGAGTCAGAATTCCTAGGACAGTGGCTAAGGAATTTGTGTTTTAAACAAATTCCTCAGCCAATTCTTCAGCAACTGACCTGGCACTGGTCGACACACAGACCTTCGGGAACCTCTGACCCATGCCCTCTATCAGTTCAGGAATCTCATTTTCAAAATCTGACGGAATTTAAAGATCTGGACAGCTAATGTCATTACAGAGCATTGCACCACAGAAGGCATGTTTTGTCTTGACCCCAGCCTCATCTTGTTCTGTATTTCAGGGACCTTAATTCCACAGTTCTCTTTAGCATTTCTCCTACAGTAGAGGTAGGCATCTCATTGTCCTGCTGTACTTCAGCGTTTTTAACAAGGACATGAAATCTGGGTTTTGTTTTGCTTTTTTCTTATATTACTCTGGGCATTTGTCCTGATTGGGTCATATAGCAGCTAAACCTCAGGATCTTTGTTTTTTAAAATACGAATTCTGACTCCCTAGATATTTCAGTTTGTTTTAAGAAGTGTTATGGGATGCGCTTTACTGCCTTCAGGAAACACAATTCTGGAAGCTAAATTTATTTTTTTATCCCCATTGAAAAACTGCACAAAAATGCAAGGTAAGTCAGCACTTATTATGTGCCCAAATGAATTGAACAGATAGCTGAGTTTACAGTGAGGAGTGATCAGTGTGAGCTAGAAGATTCAAGGTTTCATGTGGACAGATGATGACAACAGCAAAAATACTGTTAGTATTTATCAAGTTCTTACTGTGTCTCAGGCCTTGTGCTCATAAGCATTTTGCACATGTGATCTATTTAACCATAACCCTGCTCCCTTCTACAATCTTCTCTATCTTAATAAAGGTCAACTTCACCCTCTCAGTTACTTAGGCCAAAAATCCTGGAGTCATTCTTGATTTTTCTTGTTCTCCTGCTCAGCCCATTCATCAGCCGAAGCTGCCGTTGCAATCCTCCCACCCTGAAGCTGTCTGTTTCTCACCATCTGTACTGCTGCCACTTGGTTCCAGACCCCATCACGCTCTCTTGCCTGGATTACTGCAGTGGACTTACATCCCTCTTCCCATCTTAGTTCCCTGGAGCCTTTCCTCATCACCGCAAACACAATGGCTAAGTCAGATCTCACTCCTCTGCTTAGAACTGTCCAGAATGAAAGTCAAATCCTTCCTGTGGCCCATCAGTCCCTCCCGGATCTGAGCCCACTACCTTTCTAACCTGTGTCCTTACTGTCTTTGTATATACCAGGCTTGCTCCCAATTCCAGTCCTTGATTGGAGCTCCTTCCCCTCCTCCCTTTCCCTTCCTGTTTATCTGTGTGGCTCATGTCCTCATCCTTTTCTTCAGGTATTTCCTTAGCCACCTACCCTTCCATTAACACCCATACCGGCATCTACATGTCCCCAGCCTTTCTGATCCTGTCCCATGATAGCAGTCGCTTTGAACAAGTTCTGTAGACCCTACCCACATTCGGTTGCATTCTACCTATCCACCTTATCAACTGCAGCTACTAAGAAGAACCAAAAGATGTTCCTCTGTTACATGACTTCTTATGCCAGAATATGTGTCCTGTCAGAGCAGGACCCTTTCCAGGTCCTTTCATTACTGCATCTTTGATCCTAGACTAGTACCTGGAAGATAGTAGTCATGTATAAGTATTTGTTGAAAAAATAAAACCTCTTTTACATATGATGAAACAGATTCTGAGGGTTTAAGAAATGTGCCTAGAGGAGCAGAGTGAGTACATGGCTAAGCCAGGATTTGAACTTAGGCCTTATGTCAATGTCTGCATATTTAATATCACAAGAAATGGGATGGAAAAGACATTGCAGGAAGGGAACTCCAAGAAGGAAGCTAGGGAGGTTGGAGTGGCTCATGTGTATTTGAGAAGATTTTAAGGTGGTCTTAGGGGTTTTGGTTGGTAAGATGGATAGGTAGAATGCAGCTAAATTTGGGTAGGGCATTAAATGCTGTATTAAGAGAATTGAGAAGTCTTACTCTAAATTGGGGATAATAATAATTCTTATCGTAGAAGGTTATCAAAATTCAAATACTTAAAAGGCATTTAGAAAGTGCTTGGCACCTACAGAATGTTCAGTAAATGTTGCAATTTAGAGTATATTTTGACAGCAGAGCAAATCCAGGCTACTGTTACCAGAGTAGAAATTTCTAGTGTTTTGGACTCATAAGTGATTTCTAGAGTGTTCCCAATTTCAGATTTTCATTTCTTCCACACTCAAGAATCTTCTGAGTAAATAAATTGTACTACATTTAGCTGTTTAAGTGGAAGATGGTTCAGTACTTGTGAAAGGTGAAAACAGGGAGATTTTAGAGTCGTGTATTTACCTTTAGTTTTCCTCTATTAGAATTCCGTTGAAGCCAGTAGCTTCCAATCCTATTTGTACATGGCAACTTCCTTCTAAAACTCTAGGTTCCAGGGCTACTCCAGGCCCTCTGAACCAGAATCTCTGGGGCCAGAGACCAGGAAGCAAGGTATAAACATCTGTTAGGTAATTTTGAAAATGTGTAGTCAGATTTGGGAACTGCTGGTCAAAACAACCCCAAACTTGTTAACTTTTTTAGCGAAAGGGAGTATTTACCTTTTTGCTCAGAAATCTGTTCTGAAGACTTAAGAACCCTTTCTAGTTGTACTGCACTTTTAGGGAGGGTCTCAGGCCTGTGCTTAAAGGAGAAACTCCGTGGCGAAAATGTGACAGGGGTTGCAAATGCAAATAGAATAAATGATGGCCAGGCACGGTGGCTCACGCCTGTAATCCCAGCACTTTGGGAGGCTGAGGCGGGTGGATCACGAGGTCAGGAGATTGAGACCATCCTGGCCAACTTGGTGAAACCCTGTCTCTACTAAAAATACAAAAAATTAGCCAGACGTGGTGGTGTGTGCCTGTGGTCCCAGCTGCTCAGGAGGCTGGGGCGGGGGAATTGCTTGAACCTGGGAGGTGGAGGTTGCAGTGAGCCCGAGACCATGCCACTGCATTCCAGCCTGGCAATAGAGCAAGACTCCATCCCCCCAAAAAAAGAATGAATGGTGAGGCTTCCTGCCCCTAGAGATGATGAGGATTCTGGTTATACAGGAAAGACTGCGGGAGAAACAGGTTGGTTCACCTTCAATGACAAGGGTCAGAGAAGTTATGCTTTAATCACCAGTGACTGCTCATACTGAAGTCTGGGAACCAGCACTTCTCTCCCAAACTGTGGGGTTGATGGTGAAATGAGGCTTCAGGTTGCCGATGACACATCATTCTGCAATAGGTGGGGCCATGCTGAAGAGCATAATACTGATCTCTTATGGCTTTCTCTTGCCTTCTGTTGGCCAAAGTTGGCAATACCTTTTTTTCCTCCATAAGAATAAAAGCAAAACTTAAAACTGTTTACTCCTAGCTGAGGAAAGAGAGAAAGAAATTATGATGTCCAGTTTGCCATCCTATAGTGATATCCCTTGCTGCTTTCCAGTTTTGCAAATGTATGGGCTTTTAATCTTAGCAGCTAGAATATGGATGAGAAGGTACACAGCTCTGGACACTATTTTAGCTAGCATGAGCCAAGAGCAACAGCAGGAAATCTTAGCAGGACATTCTTTTAGCCGAACTGTATTCTGGCACCCTTGAGCCCTACTGGCCTCCCCCAAGCCAAGAGCCATGTCACCCATTCTTCTGTGCCCAGCTTCATACTTAGTAGGTCGATAGATACTAATGGTATGTCAATGTCAACAGATGAATATAATGTATGCCATTATATAGTAAAGGAACACAAAGTACTTAGAAAGTTAAGTTTTAGGGTAAAGTTAGAGGGGAAAAGAGTCATAGATTATGGCTTTGAGTGTGTTAGATTTGCCGTTTCCAATGGAAGAAGAAAAATGTTCCAAGCAAAGGAACTGAATAAGCAAAAACAAAGAGGTGGGGGGCATACAGGGTGGTCACGTAGATATTTTCAGCCCAACTGAGATACCTACGTATCATAACTGATCTTTGTCAGTAATACAGCTTTCAAATAAAAAAGTATAAAGGACAATGACCTAACTATTAGCATTTTGGGACTCCAGTGGGACATCCATTTTGCTCTTAACCTTAGGCAAATCACTTAATTTCTGGCTTTATAAAGTGGGGGGTGAGAATAGATTATCTCTCTTAAGATCTCATGTTATGATTGTGAGTCTAAGGGGGTGGTTAACACCCAGAACACCACACAGTGCTCTCTGTACAAGGGAAGAAAAAATGTTTCTTTGAGGAAAAAACCAAAAGTATCAGTAAAATGCGTTTGGGAGTGGTATTGTGAAATTTTGATGTTATTTGGGGGTGGTGTGCCTGGGATCATGTCCAGTCTGCTCTGCCAGTCAAACACTTGAGGTTTCCTTGGGTTATATGGGTAACTAGCATGAGCCAACTGGCAAGAAAGTGTCACACTTGATTGTAAGCCGGTTCTGTGCGTGGTCTCACCAGTGATGTGAGGCTGGAGCAGCTGCCGCCTTTTCCTGGGCCTGTCTAAATCTACCCTTAGTCTGGCTCTAAGAAGGATGAAGAGGAGAGTTGCCTGTTGCAGGAAGGAGGAGCAAGAGAGTTGCTTGAAGTTAATGAATTGTCTGAAGTTAACAAATTTGGGTTAGGTTGGGTTCTTTTGAACAGATGAAGCCAGTAATGTTTGTGTTTTGTTTTTATTTCTAATTTTTAAAAAGCTATATGCAAATTTGAGAACCTGTGACAGTAGAAAAAATGAAGCAACTTAGATTCTAGTTCTGATTCTCTTGAAACATAGTCATTTGACTGCAGGCAAATGCTTACTTTCCTGCCCTAAGACTTTTTCCTTGTCTGTTTAATCGAGAGAGGTGTCTCTTTCTTGTCTTTTCGGAGATTTTTTTTTTTTTTTAATTTGTAGTCAGAGGAATTTATTTATATAATGAATCAATAAGTACATAGAGAGTATATTAAGGCCTCTTAGTTTAGCTTTTGCACATGTGGTATCCAATCCTGAAAGCCCCCTTTGTATTACAGAGACACAAATAAACTGGTAGCAATCACAATGAATGTATACATGCTTCTTTATCATCGCTACTATATATCTTGTTTAATTTCTCAATTGAAAGCTGGATTTTTTATGGATCGAATTAACCTACAAGGGTTTGGGGAATAGTCAATCCTTCAATAAATGTAATTATGTTAATACTAACATTTTATAAGAAAATATTCATACAAGTTCTTTGGGTGTACCTGTGGTTTTTAGAAAGTTAATGGTGATGTGTATATATATAAAAAAATTGCTTACTTGCTAACAAGAGATCAGTTTTCACTGTTGGATGTTCTGTTTGACTCAGAGTCATCATAACTACAGTTTCTGCATCCCACTCTTATTCATTAACTTGGATATGCAAAGAAAGCAGTAATTTCCCATGATCATATTTTTTATAAGAAAACGGGATTTTTAATTAAAAAATTATCTGGCCGTGGTGGTACATACTTGTAATACCAGCTACTTGGGAGGCTGAAGTGGGAGGATTGCTTGAGCCCAGGAGTTTCAGCTGCAGTAAGCTATGATTGCATCTCTGCACCCCAGCCTGGGCAACAGAGTGAGACCCTGTCTCAAAACAAAACAAAACAAAACAGAAGAAGAAGAAAATGGGGATTTTGATGTTCTTGTTATTTTGGAAAATGCTATATATCATATTAAGTGATGATTCTTTTTTCCTTTTTTTCTTCAGGTAAAGATCTGTAGTGTTATGAACTTCTTAAAAATAAGCCAAATTAATTAGTGGTCATCTGTAATTAAAAGTGGTTTAAGTTTCCTTTTCATATTTAGCACTCAGTTCATACTTGAAACATTCCAAATCTAGTATGTTTAAGGAAGAGTCTTCCCCTCAGTGCCCTTGAATTTGTTCCCTGTGCCTAGCGAATTGGAATGGTATCCCTCTGGAAGCAAAACCTTCTAAAGAAGTACATTATGGGAAAACGTTTCTTGAGGATTTATCCTACATTACTCCTGGATTTGAGTTTCCAGGAAACTTTGTTTTCTGAAGAATTGAATGAGCTAGCCAACAAAGCTGGGAAAATTATGAGTCAGCTGGGACAATTATGAGTCAAACCAGACAATTAAAAAGTATGGAGCCCCTTCTGCTCCTGTCCTCTTTTCTGCTTTTTAATTTAGTGACCTTGGAAGTTTTACTGCAAAGTTTCTTGTTTTATTTTAGGACAAGTTTATTGCTGAAGGAAGGACATAGAATTTGGACTTGACACAGTGGAGCCAGTATTTTTAACATGTGTCTTCACCCACCAGGTCATTGTGCTGGCCTGTCCTTGTGGGACTGCTTTATTTCGACGACAGTTCCTGAGTAGTTGGACTGACACCTTCGTACTTTGTCTTTATTCTGTCAGGCACCCAAGAAGACGGTGGTATGGGAAGCTTTGGGGAGGCCTTCTCGGAAGAGGACTGTACTGACCCCTCAGCGGGACACTTCAGTCTGGGAGGGAGGAGTCCTTGGGCACAGTCTTGATGTGGGCAGGGACATCTGCAGCGAGAGGGTGTCAAAATCCACAGCCCTGGCCTCCCAGCCTCAGATACCGGTCAGGGGGGCACAGTGTGAAATGAGTGACTTGCTGCCCAGGCCCACCTTGGAGAATCAGTCCAATTTTAGGGTTGTCAACTCAGGGCAGGGCATGTGTCACAGGCCTATGGTATGTAGATTCTGGAGTTGGAAGAACTCTCAAGCAGTGGGTTACAGCAGGGGCCCGTGGCCTGTTAGGAACCTCGGAACCGGGCTGCACAGCGAGAGGTGAGCAGTGGGCTAGCATTACCGCCTGAGCTCCGCCTCCTGCCAGATCAGCTGTAGCATTAGATTCCCTTAGGAGTGCAAACCCTACTGTGTACTGCGCATACATTTAGGTTGAGCACTCTAAGGTCTGATGATCTGAAGTGGAACAGTTTCATCCCAACCCACCCACCCTACTCCAGTCTGAAAAAATGGTCTTCCACGAAAATGGTTCCTGGTGCCAAAAATGTTGGGGACCGCTGGGTTAGGGGATCCCGTGAGAGGTGAACACACCATCCGGCATGCTTTTTGAGGAGTTAGGCGCTGCCAGGCACCAGGGTCCCAGGTAGGATGACAGGTACAGGCCTGGGGAGGCCGGGTTTGTGTTTTCCTGCAGCACAGTCCGCTTTGACTGGCATTCAGTATTGGCACTACAGGGACTAGGAGAGACTTAGGCACTTCTCAGAGAGGTTAGGAGGTGGAATATCGGTCTAGAACCTAACAGCAACCTTTTACGTAGATAATACTGATTTCCTCAGTTGCAGTTTTGCCAGCAGCTTGGTCTGTCCCACTTCCTGATTTGCCTTCCTCTCTCGGCTCCTCAAAGCTGTTTTTAATTGGGCACAAGTTATTCCTCAGTGAGATGGAAAGAACACTGGCTAAGGACTGGACATACCACGGGAGTAAATGGCTCCACCCTGCCTGTCCGGGCGTCTGCTAGCTCAGGCGTCAGGTGGTGATTAGACTCACAGTTTGCATCTGTGGTGTTAAATTTTCTGGAGTACTTATGTGTGCTTCCTCACTTGGTCCCACAACATTTATCTAAGTGTGCTAAGCAGACATTCTCCCCATTGTGCAGATGAAACTGAAGTAAGTGGCCCGCTGAGGGTCCCAGCGTCAGTCGTGTCCCCAGAGGTGTGATGCAAAGCTCTTAATTCTTAATCTTTTGTGCCGTCCACCACATGAGCAGCCTTGCAGTGCACCAAGCGTCTCGTGAGGTGTAAGGCCTGTGAAAATATATTTGAGTATAAAATATTATTGGCCAGGTGTGGTGATTCATGTCTATAATCCCAGCACTTTGGGAGGCCAAGGAGGGCGGATTGCCTGAGGTCAGGAGTTCGAGACCAATCTGGCCAACGTGGTAAAACCCCGTCTCTACTAGAAATACAAAAAAAAAAAAAGAAAAAATTAGCCAGGCGTGGTGGCGGGCGCCTGTTATCCCAGCTACTCAGGAGGATGAGGCAGAAGAATTGCTTGAACCAGGGAGGTGGAGGTTGCAGTGAGCTGAGATCACACCACTGCACTCCAGCCTGGGTGACAGAGCAAGACTCTGTCTCAAAAAAAAAAAAAATGTTATTCTAACAAAAGTAATTTCTGTTGCGTGGGAATAAAGGGCAGTGTTTTTGTAAATACCTGCCATAAGAAAAAAAAACATTAAATTAATCAACAGTAGGTATTGTTCATTCAGTATTAATGTCCATTTTCATCTTTATCTTACTGTGGGACTTTAAAAGGGAGAAGAAACAGCTAACAGTCCTCCTGTTATACAAGGAAAAATATTATATGTTCTGTGTAATTTAAACATCCATTAGTTTTATGAAGGATTTTTTAAAAATTCGTTATTTATTGAATTTAAAGTTTATTTGTATATATGTAAGTTAGCATACATATACAGTTACGTAATTTGGACACATTAGAAAAATACAAGGAAGAAAGCAGAAAGCATTCCTAAGGCTACTTACCAGAGCGAACCGCTATCATAATATGAGAGTGTTTCTTTCCTGTATTTTTACGTATATAGATTTTTAACATACTTTGTTTCATGCTTTATATAAAGTTTTTTTGTGTATGGCTGTTTACACATAATATTATAAATCCTCAAGTTCATGCATATTCTTAAACACTGGGATTGTGTTGTATTTTATTCTATATATGTACCACATTTATCTCTGACCACTGACTGTTAAGATTGTTTCCAGTTTTTCATTCTTGTAGTTTTGGATGAATATTTTTCTATGTTAAGTTTTTTGTTTTCTTATTATGTCTCTTATTTTCTTGGGTAGATTTTTCAGATGTAGAGTATTGAGCCAAATGATTTGAACAGTTTTTTAGGATTTAATACATATTATCTTATTGGTGTTCAGAGAATGCTGCCAGTTTGCATCTGTCTGTAGCGTGTGGGATATGCATCCCCCAGACCCTCACGGGCATGGGGAGTGTGTTGTGTGTGTGTGTGTGTGAGAGAGAGTGAGAAAGAGAGACATGCATGTGTGACACACTCATGGACAGCTTTTGTAACTTGCTTGGTCAGAAGTGGTATACTATTGTTTTAACTTCATCTCTTTTATGACTCATTATTCATGCGCATGTCTTACCCAGCTAAGCTTCCTGAGGATTAGGAAGCTCTTTCATTCATCTTTCATGCTCCTCCCTGCTACAGCATCCAGTACAGTGCCTAGTAGAACTGAATACGTTGATTTACTGAAGTAGCAAGAGGGTTTTTTATATCAGACAATAAACCACATAAAACTGTTCAACAATACTCAGTATCTTATAATTCAAATAAACATGGGAACAGTGCAAAGATGGCTTTCAGTGTGTGTGAGTAGTGAATGGAGTTTGTTGTGTATTTGCTGCTAAAATTACTGTTTTTAAAAAATCAAATACTAGACTGTTGTATGGATTGGCAGTGTTTTCTTTTCATGTCCTTTATACTAAGTTGAAAGGAAGCATCTTCACATTTGAAGGCTTCGTGTTTGCTTGTTGCATTTTAATAAAGAATACAGTGATGGTACATGCTTTGTACAGTTTAGTTCAGTTTTCAACAATATTGATGGATGTTAGTTTTGTTGAATACCATAATACAGATATTTTGCAAGAGTTTCCACTGTGGATTCAGTGGAAAATAATATTAGTGAGAACAGAGTGTTTTCAGGAAGGATTATATTTTTTTAAGGCTCCAGCCTGCCAGTTTTCATTATAAAATGCTCATGTTCTCTTCTTTGCTACCCATTGTCACTAAACATTCATTTAACGATTAGGACAGATTTTTTTTATGATCTCTAAATGAAATTAATAAGTGCAGTCTATATTGGTTGACATTAAATAGAAATTCTTTTCTTCTTTTGCTGTGTTTTCCTCAGACACAAATGCCTCTGCTTAAATTATTAATTGGGATGACTGATTTCCTACCGTGCCATCTGTAATTCAGGGGTCACATTGCTGAAAAGATGTATTAACTAATAACCTTCTGAGAGAAGGAGGTGAGGGCTATCTCTTTTTATCTCTTTCTGATTTAAAAGATTTAATGGGAAGCAGTCAATACTCGCAGCTGTTCTTCTGTCTCCTTCAAAAAACTCCGTGATCAAAATTGTCTATTTAACAAAACAACCCTTGTTTATTCTATTTTTGACTTACAGAATGATGGGCAGGGTAGCAGTTTACTACCAGAAATTGGTTCTTGTTCTTTATTGAGATACAGGAAGTTTAAAACTTTAGAAAAGCCATATTCTAATACAGTATAAAGTCTCTAAGATAATTTCAAATATAAATTGTAATTGGGAAGAGAATAGTGCCTCCCTGGAGATTGCTTTGGGCAACTCACTCAGCTTCTAAAAGCTTTTCTTTGCCTCTTGGAGAATCAGCTTAAACACTGCAGTCAGTTACTGGTTTGTGTTCTCTTATTCTTTGTGTGTAAATCAGTGAGCAGTCATCCCATATTTTGTAAACCTGACTTTTTCCTTCACTGTGTTCCTTTGGAATAGTTATGGGCCTCATTCATTTGCTCAATTTCAAATCAGTATGTTTATCAATAAATATACACTCATATATTACATTTTCAGCTATTATTTTTAGAGCTTTTGGTGCCATTGAATTTTTAGAATAATCCTTTGAAATAGATACAGTTATTCCCACTTTACAGATAGGAAACTGAGGCTCAGCGTTTACAGGCGGTTTTATCACCATCTCAGCAGCGTGTGGTAGAGCTGGATATTTGCCAAGTGTCCACATGCCAGGACATGTCTATGCCTTCACCATGCTTAGAGTTTACAGGAGGATAACAGCAAGTAATAAACTGGTATAGTCTGGTGTAACTTCGAGTAAGAAAGAAAAAAAAAGGTACAATGCTATGGCGGCCAAAAGTAAGATCACTTACACCCAACCTTAAGGTTTGAGAAGGCATTTTAAAAACATGATATGTGAACTGAGGTGTGATGGATAACACCTCTTAGCAAGGCAGGAAATAAACACGTCTTGAAGAGATGTTGGCAGAGGTAGTGGCATGTACAGAGGATAAGAACATGAAGGTCAACACATGGGAGCATAGAGGGTGGAAATCCAGCAGCTGCACGAGGGGCTGTAACGCATGGATCAAATCATGAGTGGCTTGTGCTGTCTTAAAGCAAGCAGCTTTATTCAGAGGGAAATAAGGAACTGTTGAAGGATTTCATTATAATCTAGGAGAAATATGATAGTGGTTTTAACTCTGGTTGTAGCAGTCGAGATGGAGAGATTGACATGGATTTGAGGAGTACTTGGAAGGTAAAATGGGCATGATTGAATGTGGGCTGTGAGGGGAAGGCAGGATGAACACTGGGTGTTTGGCTTGGGCACCTGAGTGGTTGGTGATGCCTTTCCCTGAGCCGGGCAGAGGAGGAGCAGATTTGGGTGCAGGGAGGGGTAGGCAGGACAACCTGGACTATCTTAGTGCCACTTGGAAATGTTGACTGTGAGATGTCTTTGGGCTTGTGGATAAGGATTTATGAGTCATCAGCATAGAGATGGCATATGAGACTACAAGGATGGCACAAGGGAATGTATAAAATTAGAAGGCAGGCTAGGGTAAACCTGAAAAACCTCAGCATTTAAAGACGACCTGAGGAGGAGGAGGAGCCAGCCAGGAAACCAAAAGAGACAAATGAGAATCAGTGTGATCCATGCAGGTGTTATGATAATGTGTCGACTCAGGACTTTGGGATACTTTGGTCTGCAGTCATTTCAATTTAAATGGATAGATAGAGGTTAATGATGATTGTCAGCCGAGTGTCGGGCATGACTGGGAGTAGAAGCAGTGACTGTGACAGACCAGGACCCCACTCCGATGGAGTTTACCAAGCTGCTTTACTTACAGAGTCACCCAAGAGCCCCATTTAAGAAACCTTCGACTGGGCCCTTTTCTTCACGATGAAGTGCAAATCAATATAAAGGAAACTCATAATATGGGTAACTTGTGGAGACTGAATCCTTCAGGGTTTTTTTTCATTGAGGTCTTGCTTTACTCCAATGAAAAAATTCTTAACTACATCAAGGAGATCAGCTTTTCTGGGACATCACTTGAGAAATTCCTCCAAATAGCACGTGGAGTACTTTAAAAATTTGTTGGCCTAACACCAATGTGAACTTTCCAGCAGGAAAAGATTCTATTCCCCTTCGCAGATCATAAGTTACCCCTATGTTATAAAACCCCAAAGAGGAGAATTCTGCTGGTTTTTATGTTCTCGTGTTCAAAAATATTTATCTTTGGTACCACTGCAGTGTTTAATTCAAGATAGATGTTTAAGAACTTATTTTCATGTTCAGATCTATCAAAAACTTACCAGGCAAAAATACTATTGAACTTGTATATCAATTTATTACCATTATTATTTAATAGTAGCTATTTATCAAGTTGTCTTATAGCTTTGATTTTCATATTCTACTGGTAATAGGAATGTGAGTTAATGGGCTTTTTTATAGCTATTTTTTTTTTTTATCATTTCACTTAATACCTGGCTTAGTTTTTGGTAAATGCATTTTAGGTGAGCAGACCTCAGCTCATTGATTGTCTTCTTGACCTCAGAGAGAGGGTAAAAGTGGGATCAGTTTGTTCTTCCTTTTATTCCCTGTCCTATTATCCACATTAGTATTAGAGCTGTTGGGATACTGGCATGAAAAATAAGCATTTTTTTTTTTACTGTAGTTATACTTGTATTATAAATCTGCTATATAATTTTAACCATTTTTTCCCTTGAATGGGGCTCATAATTTGTGCGTTTTGTGGTTTTCAATCCATTTGCTACAGCTGCAGTCCTGATAAGTGGCTCAATTATAACTATAATATTGGTCTTAAAGACTCACTGATGTCTCATGGAAAACTTCGAAAAACATCCTATTTAAAGACAATTATGCTTAAATATCAAATGTTCTCCATTTCTTTTCTATCCTTTAAAAGTTATTAACAAGACAGTTAGCATGAGAACAGCTCCTTCAAGCTCTAAAATTCTTCAATGTTGGTCAGTGGCCTTCCCTAGCCCTTCCTTACTTGGGGGCATCCCCACTACCTGTGGGGTTTCTGTCTGGGTTTTTTAAGTGCTTGCAGAGTGTTGGTGACTATTTTCTGTTTTTACTGGGGAGCAAAAGCCATAGAATTTCATGAAATGCAAGAATAATTGGAAACTATGGGGAGAGGGCCAGTGCCCCTCACAGTAAAAATTAGCTTAAAGAACAGAAAGAAAACTGTATGTAGACACAATCCAGAGATCCATTTTTATTAGATCATTCAAAGGCAAACTCTTTCTTCTCACCACCTTCCAGATGGTCAGAATCTAGGTTTAGGAAATTACCTGGAAGAGAGAATATTCATGTTGCTGTCAAGGTCACAGGGCCTCTTATAGATGAGTCTGTCATCTTTATAAAGTTCTAGGGAAGGAATTAAATGAGTCTCAGATTTTCCTTGATGTTTGTTTTTTCTTAAGCTATTCCAGCTTAGTAGTATGAGTCCATTGAACTATTAGGAAAGCAGTTAGTATCCTTGTGCTGTTAATTAGAATAAGGCAGGAGGGAGCAAGTGGTACCAGTGACACTCACCTTATACATGTACAATGAGGATCCAGTTTATGCTACAGCTTTCTAATATTTCATTTCATAGCACGTTTGCTTTCTAAGGAGAAATACCATGGCCTTTTTGTTTGAGGACTCTGCATTTGCCAATCTGAAACTCTCGTAACTGGTTTTTTACAATCTGTTAGAATGACAAGATGATGTAAAATCACAGAGAGGGGAAGGACAGGCGCGACTCACAGCTGCTCAGGAAGAAGGCATGTGTGGGCCCTCACTTCATATGGCTTCTTCTCTAACTCGGACACGAAGCTGAGGTGGCCTTTTGACCAGGTCTTTTGATTGCATGGTTTCCATGTGCCATCCGGTTTTGGAGTGATACCATTCACAGGCATGCATCCAGAGCCCCCAGGAAGCTGGCGACATGCCACCTACAGAAAATGGAGCTCTGCAAACAGCCGCTTAGCCGTGCTCACAAGAGGACAGAGACTGGTGGCAGGATTGGCCGTTTAGGCCTCCTAATTACCTACCATGTTTGGGAATGGGCCTTGGGTCTACTAGAGGAAGCTGCTGAGATGCTTAGAAGATGAAGTATGACATTCTTTTCTTTGTATACAATTAGAAGACATGTCTGTAATCACCTCATTTGGCTGGTACGGAAGTGGGGGTAGGAAGCTCTCTTTTCAGAGTGGAATAGTTACTGAATTTTGTGTTTACCTGTTGTAAGGATTTGGGAAAATGCCATGGAGCACATAGTGTCCTGCAAAGTGTTAACATCCATTTATAGGTACCTGACTTTATAATGAGTGGTTTTCTACAAAGTTATATCAAATGAAACATTTGTGATTACAATATATTATATAATATATTCCTGTAACCACCAGAATTTTTCATTTAAATATTTTCTAATATAAGGGCTTACTGCCTAATATATTTGTATAGTGATTTGTTAATTTAATAATATTTACCAAACATCTACCACATACTAGAAACAGCTCCAGGCACCATAGATAAAACGGGGAAGAAAACAAACATAGTCTGGATTCGCAGCGCTTTCTCCTGGGGAGAGACAGAGAGAAGCAGGAAGTCCTTAGAGGCATGGAAACGGGTGTTGGGGAAGTAGAGGACACCGTGGGAATATGTTGTAGGGTCACCCCGTTGCAGGGAGAGAGATGATCACGAATGGTTGTCAGTTCAGCTCAGGCAGTGAATGATCCATTTAGAGGGAACAGCTGGGACACAAGCCTGGAGAGTGGTCTGTTTGAAGACTTGAAAGACGCTTGGTAAGTCTGGGGCAGGGCATAGAAAACAAGGGAGGAGGGAGAGAGATTAAACAACACAGAGTTTCCACAAGCTACAGTAGAGCAAAATCTCAGGGGAGGAGTTGCAAGGAGATGGGATCCAGGCTGCATCCCAGGAGCAATAATTGTGGCCATGGGATGAGGTATTCTTAACTGACCACATGTTAGGTGTGGAGTTAGCCTCACACAAATTAAATGATTCTCCAAAGCAATTCAAGCCACCATTTCCAGAAGAAAGGGGAATGGATTCTAGATAGGAAAAATCGGTAGCTGTCCCCTAAAGCTAATGTTCTTAGCACAAACAAATTTTCAAAATTCACAACCGAAGGAATATTCTGAGATACCGTTAGGAAAGAATTTCACGTGCTCTGTGTTTGCTATAGTTTTTGTCCTTTGTAGTGAACCTAATGATAAGATTCAGCATAAATTCATCTATTTTTAATTTCGTATATTATTTCTATTTTAAAATCTTAATTTATTTGAAACTGGATCTGACTTTGTTGCCCACGCTGGGATGCAGTGGTGCAATCATAGCTCACTGCCACCTCTAATTCCTGGTCTCAAGGGATCCTCCTGCTTCAGCCTCCCAAGTAGCTGAGACTACAGGTGTGTACCGCCACGACTGGCTAATTAAAAAAAAAAATAAGTTTTTGTAGAGACATGCTCTTGCTCTGTTGCCTGTGCTCATCTCAAATTCCTGGGCTCAAGCGATCCTCCTGCCTCAGCTTCTCAAAGTGCTGGCATTATAGGTGTGAGCCATCACACCTAGCTAATCTTTATTTTTTGACTATATATTGGTGTATTCCATTTTTTCACAAGATATGTGTAATAAATATTTTGTAACTTCAATTTCATGTGTTAAACATTGAGAAAGTTACAAATGTTAGAGGAATGTGAAAGCTCAGAAGATAGATTTTCAAGTAAGAATCTGAGCCCAGTAAATTATAATAGCTGGTTAGGTTTTCCAGGACTAATTATCATCTTATTCTTGCTAATGCTAGTTTTAATATTTAATGTTTCTCTGGTTTATTTTGCACATCTATTAGTTGGTGGCCTAAACTCAGAGCTTCCCTGTGGAGCATGGTGAATAGGTTACAAGTGTGAGGAGATGCTGGTTTTCTCTTCTCTCTGGGTGGTGGGTTGAGCCCAAGGTGGTCAGTCTATTAACTGTGCCTCTAGTTTGAGCATGTTCCTTCTTGACTCCCTTGTGCTGTACAGATACTGGTGTTTCAACAGATGACATGACATGGAAAAGAAAGGAAGGTAGTAGAGTTTGTCCTAATTACTTGGATGGCATTTATTTTACAAATAAGAGGATAAAGGAGTTTCAAAGCAACGATTAAAGTGGTTCTTTGCATTTTGTGGGTGCGTTTGTTAATGTCATTTCTAGTTGGGGACTGGTTATGTACAAGAGTACAACTTTCTAGTGCATTATGCACAAGTGACCTGTAAAATAAAGGCCCCCGGAAATAGAAAACACTGCAATTTACCCATATGTTTGTAGACACTTGATCTAATAACTCTTCTCTTTAATTACAAATATTTTTCTTTGAATTTATTCTTTCTTTCTTTAGACACAAACATTTTCAGGTGTTACATATTTTCCAAACTCATGACAGCCTGTCTTACTCAGAGGCAGAAGAAAGAAAGAATCACTTTACCTCTTCTGAACATAATGATGGTAATAAAGCTATAGCCAGTTTTCTTCATCCTTCACCAAAGCATAAGAAATATTAATAACCGTAATTCGGTTTGAAAATGTTAAAATCCCAACTAGCTAAACAGCATAAAAACTCTTTCCAGTGGACTCTTAATGGCTTTGAGATGAGCATGTGGGGATGTCTTGGAATAGCAGGTATTTTTCTTATGGTGGCAGTTGCTTTCCCCCTACCATAAAAAAAAAAAAAAAAAATTTAGTCTAGGGATGACAACATGTCATCTATTCTCAGAGCTGTTCCATAATGGAGGAAATAAAATGATATTTTAGGATATGGCAAACAAAGGGAAAATGAGTAGCCAGGTACTGACATGAACAGAACAGACACACTATCCCATGGTTTTCAGAAAGATAAGATAAATGACTGCATCTTACCTAATTCTCTTAGAATTATTATGTTTAAAAGGATCAAGGATGACTGAATTATAGTTTTTTCCTATACAGTTTAGGCTATTATCAAATCCGTTCCTGGAGACTGAAAAACTGACAACTTAGGTACAAGAAAACAACTTCTTACCCAGTATCTCTCTACTCCAATGTATTTGATGTGTCAGATACCAGATCCTTGCAGACCTTTTCCCACTTAAAGGAGGATCTGTCTGAGTTCTAATTTGACTACAGGTGATCACTGTGAAAACTCTCTTGTTAATGTCTTGTATTGACCCTTTTGCTGTGGGCCATTTTGTGTTTAACTGTTTTGAAGGAAAGTAAACTAATAATACTGAAACCCATTATATACATGACTTGTGCTACTCTTATAGCCAATTCATTCATTGAAATACTTCATGAATCCCTAGTTTAAGCCAGGCTACCTTAATAGTTAATGCTGGTACACAACTGAAAGGCATGGTTCTTTGCTTGGAGGAACTTGAAGTCAGTAAGTTGGTAAACAGCAATTAGAGATAAGGAAAATTACTCTGTTGGATATAGATGGAGGGCTGTGTTATCACAACATTCTTTGCTTAGATGCAATTAGTGTGGGAGACATCCTAGGAAAGTTTCTCAGATAGGTCAATACCTGATGGTATGATGTGAATTGTATCTAGCTGTGTAGAGAAGGAAGATGGTGTTCCAGGGAGGAGTGTTATGAACAGTGCTGTGGACCATGAAACTTCGTGGGCAGAAGCAGAGGAGAAAGACAGATACGAAATCTACTGTAGAATGTGTTCAACTTGAAGTATATTAATTGCTAATGGCTACTTCCTGTCTTTTAATTCAGGTGAAGGAAATACTCATGACCAGCCAGATGTCTTAAGGAATGCTTTTGAAAAGAACAGAGGTGTACAACATTATTACGACAACAGAGAAGCAAATTGGCTTTGGAGAAACTGTATTCTGAAGATGTTGTTTGCTTTGGGCTAAAAAAAAAAGAAAAAATACAACTACAGACAAAGGCTTTATATCTGCAAGTATTATGGCGTGGTCAATAGCAATGTAATTAGATTTACATCGGTCTTCCTGGTGAGTCTTGGAGGCTCTTCCTCAGTAGACATGAGTGACCCAAGGCAGTCACAAGAAGAGAAGCACAAGCTCGGCAGAGCCTCTTCAAAGTTCAAGGATCCCCCTAGAATCATGCAGTCAGATGATTATTTTGCTCGGAAATTTAAAGCCATTAATGGCAACATGGGACCCACTACTTCTTTAAATGCCTCGAATTCCAGTGAGACTGGCGGTGGTGGTCCGGCTAATGGTACCCCAGCTGTGCCCAAGATGGGTGTGAGAGCAAGGGTGTCTGAATGGCCTCCTAAAAAGGACTGTTCCAAGGAGCTAACCTGCAAGGCACTGTGGGAAAGCCGGTCTCAGACCAGTTATGAAAGTGTCACCTCCGTCATGCAGAATGGGCAGAGTGACCAGAGCGAAGGTCAGCAAGATGAGCAGCTCGATCTGGACTTCGTGGAGGCCAAGTACACAATTGGGGACATCTTTGTTCATTCCCCCCAAAGAGGACTTCACCCCATAAGACAGAGGAGCAATAGTGATGTCACTATCAGTGACATCGACGCCGAAGATGTCTTAGACCAAAATGCAGTCAACCCCAACACAGGGGCTGCCCTGCACAGGGAGTATGGAAGTACTTCATCTATCGACAGGCAAGGCTTATCTGGTGAAAACTTTTTTGCTATGCTCAGAGGGTACCGAGTAGAAAATTATGACCACAAAGCAATGGTCCCTTTTGGGTTCCCTGAATTTTTCCGCTGTGACCCTGCAGTCTCTCCGAGCCTTCATGCAGCAGCACAAATTTCTAGGGGAGAATTTGTCCGCATCTCAGGATTAGACTACATGGACAGTGCCCTCCTGATGGGGAGAGACAGGGACAAGCCTTTCAAACGGAGGTTGAAATCAGAGTCGGTGGAAACATCCCTCTTTCGAAAGCTTCGAACTGTTAAAAGTGAGCACGAAACTTTCAAGTTCACATCTGAGCTGGAGGAGAGCCGACTGGAGAGGGGCATTCGCCCTTGGAATTGCCAGCGCTGTTTTGCACATTATGATGTCCAGAGCATTTTGTTTAATATCAATGAAGCCATGGCTACGAGGGCTAATGTGGGGAAAAGGAAAAACATAACCACCGGGGCTTCTGCAGCATCCCAGACTCAGATGCCCACAGGCCAGACAGGCAACTGTGAGTCCCCTTTAGGGAGCAAGGAGGACCTCAACTCCAAAGAGAACCTGGATGCCGACGAGGGTGACGGGAAAAGTAACGACCTTGTCCTTAGTTGTCCTTACTTTAGAAATGAGACTGGAGGGGAAGGCGACAGGCGGATTGCGCTCTCTCGGGCCAACTCGTCCTCTTTCAGTTCTGGGGAAAGCTGCTCTTTTGAATCGTCTCTCAGCTCTCACTGCACAAATGCAGGTGTCTCGGTCTTGGAAGTGCCCAGAGAAAACCAGCCCATTCACAGGGAGAAAGTGAAGCGCTACATCATAGAACACATTGACCTTGGGGCCTATTATTACCGCAAATTCTTCTATGGGAAAGGTAAGGAAGAGCGCTGGGCGTTTGTGTGCGTCTCGGGAGTGATTTTTTTAGGACCAGTCACAATGTTTTGCTTTGTGTTGGAGCACCTTCCTCAGAGTGTCCAAGGCCATAGTCCACTGGGCCTGACCTTGTTCTCCATCATGGTCCCTCCATAGCTTCCAGGCTAATTTTTTCTTTAGAAAACTGCAATTCCATGCCTTTGTTGATGGGTAGTCCTTCATGTGTAAATGCCCTTTTGGTTTGGTTTCTCTTTCTGTCATTCTTTGTCTGCCAGTTTGTGAGCATCACAAATTCAAGTTGATTTTAGATTTGGATTTCACTTGATTTAGATTTCACCCCTTGTAAGAAGTCTTCCCTGATTAATTCTGTCTTCCTCCTATTCCTCTGAATAATCTCTTATGCTGCGTACAGTGGATCATTCTGTGATTCCCTCACCTCTCTAACCTTTCTGTACTTTGCTCCTCCAGCATTGCTGTATGTGTTGGACATGTTAAATCTTTGTTGAAAGAATGCGTGAATTACCACAACAGACAAATTTTGTTTTCGTGTAGTTCTGTAGATAGGCTTAAATGTTAAGACACAAATGATAAATTATTTAATTCTATGTCAAATAAATGGTTTTTGCTTTACGTATATCTTCAGGCTTGAAGGATGCGTTCTTCAGAGGTCATATCGTTGAATCCTCAACCTTTAAATAAGTGTCCCGAATTATCCCAGGGCTAGGAGAATCTTCTCTGATTTAGAGACCTACAGAGAAACAGGTTCCACACGTGTCAGTAACACATGCCGAGGAAACACTGCGGCACCTCGCACCACCTTTTTATTGGGTGCAGCTGGTGTCCTTCACCCCTTCGTTACAATGCAGCTTACTTTTCGGAGCTATATTTTTCTGTCTTCAGTTTCACCTGTCAGCCCTCTTCCTGCTCCCAGGGATCCAGGGATAAGCTCACGGAGCACCTGAGGAGGCGCAGGGTGGGCCCCGCTGCTCTCCTCCTCCTGTTTCTCGTGCATAAACTATTCTGCTTCTAGTGCAAATAACTGGCAGCTAAGTGTACTTTTATTTATTTATTTACTTTTTTACTTTGCATCAATCCAGACTTAGCATGTCTTTCATAATCACGTTATGACAACATGTAACTCAGAGAAACGATCTGATGCAATAAAGCTAAATAAACAGATATTTACACTGCATCTGGCCACTTACTGTGAATTGTCTCTCTGTCCTCATACTGATGACATCATAGGACTGAAATAATTTTGTCAACAGATCTTGGTCCCCTGTTGTGTCTGCTTTCCTCTCCTCCACCCTGAATTTCGGTCTTGGCTTCAGGTGTGCCTCGGTGTTAACATCATGAGTTACTTCCTTCCAGCCAGTGGAATCAAAGAATCTTGGATCTGCTTTTTTTTGTCTCTGCTGTGAAAATAACTCATAACCCTCATGCCTGTGTTCATGCAGAGGTATCACATTGTATCACATTGCTCAAGGATACTCTCTAGGTGCAAGCTATTTTCGGAAAGGGAGATGGAGAGGTAGGCTTCCTAATTAAGGTTATTTTTATTGATGAAGCCATGGCTGCCAATTCTTAATAAAATAAAGTCTGTTAGATTTATTATGCCCTGAAATCCCCAGGTAATTAGTCACTCTGGCTAGCTGAGTTTTGTAAATAGTTTGTGATCCAGACTTCAAAATACTAGAATATAAAATTACATATATATTCATATTTATGCCAAGACTTAGTGCCAGCATCTCATTCATATGCTGTTGCACATCCTAAGTGTAAGTGGAATGAAAAACGGTTGTTTTCTGCACCCGGGTCACCACCATTTGATTCATTAATGTCCCCAGGGTCTGTTCCCTGAGATGATTTCAGGTTGCTAGATTCTGTTAGTTTTCTTGACTGCCACTTGTGGTTTTTCTCTTGAATTCTCAACTGTCACTTCTTAGTAGTTTTAAAGACTCCTCTGCAAGTGATTTATTTCCTCCACCTTTTCTGATGAGCTACTTAATGTTTTCAAGAGCATCGCAGATGACATCATCAAACTCCTTAGGTTTGAATGTGAAATAAATAAGCTCCACAAAAGAATCTGAGTGTAGACACCCTGTCAGTGAATTGTGGGTGGATGTACGCTTATCGTTTGGCATTTTGGTGCTGTTGGGCACACTCTCTGGTTCTCAGCTTTGCTGTGGATTTATAAACCAGTCAGAAAGCGGAATTCTAGACTACAGTCACGCATCAGTTAACAACGGGGATATGGTCTGAGAAATGTGTTATTAGGCAATTTCGTCATTGCGTGAACATCATAGAGCGTACTTAAACCTAGATGATATATATTTTTATTCCTATATATATATATTTTCATATGGAAAACCAAATGTCCCATCACCATTACTGAATATCGGACATTTCCCCTTATTCATCTGCACTGCCAGTATCAAGTGCCATGCATCAGATTTCTGTATATGCTCCATCGTGATTTTTGTGGAACCACCATCATGTATGTGGTCCATTGTTGACCGAAATGTCCCTATGTGGTACATCGCTGTGTTTTGCAAAGCCCAAAAAACGAGGGAGTGGGGAGGCAATCCCTGAGGTCGCTTTGTCTTTGGTGTTCTGTGATTCTGTGCTGTGGAAGGTGCTGTTGTGCCAGCAGATGGGCTCAGGGGCTGGGGAGGGAGCGGCCACCAGGAGCGAGAAGAAGGCCGAGCCCCGGCTGCTCTGTTCTCTCTCCAGTGCAGCTGTGAACTGTGTCCTGCCTCCTGCTATATTTAGCTCTTCCCCTGTGGTCCAGTGTGACTTCAAAGTGAAGTTGGCTACAATGGCATCTGCTCCTGCTCTTGCTGGTCTCTTGTTGAGCCATTAAGGACTCCAGGCAGAGGCAGCAGCCCAGATTCTTAAGTGAAAAGTATAGTGAGGTGGAGGCCTCCTATGGTGTGGGAGTAGATTCCCACCCCCGCTTCAGCCACTGGACACAGCTGTGCAGGACCCTTCTGTCTGCAAACATCACAAGTTGCTTGAGCTTCATTGTATTTAAAAACAGAGGGCCTGGCCATGCTGGCACAGATACGATGTTTTTGAGATAGCTTTTTTCTTTTCCTTTTTTGCTTTTCCCTTCTCTCAAGGATTTTCTCTTTGGAAACTGGCTTTCAGGGATCTATCTTTTGGTACTTTCCAGAGTGCTTTTATTTTGTTCTGTGCTTCAGGGTTCTGTGTAAAACTTCATTTTCAAGAGAATTAACTGGCTCCCGATCACTGGCAAATGTTTAAAGTGTAGAACTTTGTTGATGTGATTTCTTCTTTATTGGGTAGTTAATGTGAAATGTCTGCCCTTGATGCTGAGGTGTGTTTCTATGACACGTCATCACTGAAAGGCTGTTGAATAACTTTGTAAAAGGATTTCTGCAGGGGAGTGGCAGGACACAGGAAACTGTGTGACAACATCGCTTGCTCAGGCAAATCCATCTGTAGCTTTTGGTGAAATAGCTTTTTTTTTTTTTTTTTTTAATTTAAGATAAAGTCTCGCTCTGTTGCCCAGGCTGGAGTGCAGTGGCAACATCTCAGCTCACTGCAACCTCTGCCTCCTGGTTTCAAGCAGTTCTCCTGCCTCAGCCTCCCAAGTAGCTGGGATTACAGACATGCACCACCACACCCTGCTAATTTTTGTATTTTTAGTAGAGACAGGGTTTCGCCATGTTGGCCAGGCTGGTCTTGAACTCCTGTCCTCAGGTGATCCACCCACCTCAACCTCCCAGAGTGCTGGGATTACAGGCGTGAGCCACCGCACCCAGTCGAAACAGCTTTTTTAAAAGCAGTGAGGATAGTAGCAAGTAGAGTGAAAGCTCAGTAATTCCCTTCCTTTCGCTGGCGATGACCATGAAGACACATTGGTGCCATTTGTCACACTACTGTTTCTCTGATGGGACTCATCGTGAATGTGCCATATGCTGCTGCTTTGAGCTTTCCATTCGTGAAACAGGCCGTGACCAAGCCCCCCCTTAGATAGGGATTCTAGTTGTGCTTGACCACGGTCAGTCATAGGAGCATCAGTGAGTCTGGTTTCCATTGTAGGAGAGCAGCAGGCTTTGCCTCCTTCTGGACCTGCTTGGTACTGCACACTGCCACCAGCGGTGGGGCCAGCGCTGGCACTGTGTGGCTGGACCTGCTTGGTATTGCACACTGCCACCAGCTTTGGGGCCAACGCTGGTACTGTGTGGCTGGACCTGCTTGGTATTGCACACTGTCACCAGTGGTGGGGCTAGCGCTGGCACTGTGTGGCAGAGCCCAGACACTGTCTGTTGACACATAAGGGTTCCTGCTTGGTGTCGAAATCCTTAACTTGTTAAGAAGTTGTGCACCTACTGGGCTACTCGGGAGTTCTAAAACTGTTCTGTGCCCTACTTTATGCCGCACAGACCAGAATAGTTCTGGGAGGCAAAGTGAGTAATATTTGGGTAAAGAGAGGTTAAAACCAGATGGGAGGATGAAGCTGGGCCTCCATGGTGACTCAGGAGTGAAGTGAAAAGTGGTTAAGTCATCGTCTGAGCCTTTGGGAACATTGTTTTACTAGAGGCATTCTGCTGGCACAGGAGCATGTGTTCCTCTGAATGTAGTGGGGGAAAATGTGGAGTAAGATTGACAAATCTGTATCTTCTTTTCATTTAGAATTTTTAAATGGTATATAAATATCATATGATGGTTATAGGAAGATAAGAAAATGTAGAGAAGCAAGAAATAAAGTCTCCTCAAATTCATCAGCTATATCACCATTAACATTTCGTCATTATCCTTGAAGGCTTTTCTGATGCAAATACATTTATGTAAATGGAGCTTACTGCTGTTATTACTGTGGAACTTGCTTTTGATGATCATCCTTCCATGTCATTATGTATAGAACTGCATCTGCATTTTAAGAGCCATTATCAGTTGTCGTTATCTGCACTGAATGCATGAGGAGATACCAGGTATTTGCCAGCCATGATCTGGGCAGATAAGTTAATGACTGTGTTTACTTTACTTGAGAGAAAAACTTATCAGCTTGATAGAAGCACAGTAACAGGGGAAGATGCATTATTTCCTGCCCTCTTGTAGATGCTACAAAACAGCTTACCGAAGACATTAGTGAATGTCCATTTTTGTAAAGAAATCTTTACTTGAAGAAGTAATTTATCATTATAAGAGTTGAAGTCAGTGTCCCACCACGTTCCCGCTTGGATGTGAGCTGCATTTAGTGATTCACTTCCAAAAGGTATAGTATGGAAAGACAGGGACAAATAAGTTTACAGTGGAGGAACCTGGCAAACACTACCTCCCTAGGTCACCAAGGTCACCATCAGCAGTGACAAGTCCTGTGGATAGCTTGTACCCCAGGTATGAATGACTGTTCTGCAGTCTTCCTCTCCAAACCTATAACCCCAGTACAATTAGGGGAAAACATTAGAAAAATTCCAAATGAAGGACGTTCTACAAAATCCCTGACCAATATCCAAAACTGTTCAGGTCATAAAAGCAGGGAAAGTCTGAGAAAAAAAAAAAAAAAAAAATCACAGACCATAAGAGCCTTAGGGGACATGACAACCAAATGGAATGTGGTACCCTGGGTGGAATCCTATACAGAAAAAAGACATTCCATTAAACACTGAAGAAATCTGAGTAAAGTATGGACATTAGTTAATAATAAACAGAGTTGATGCATTCATCATAACAAATGTACTAAAATAATGTAAGATGTTAACAACTGGGAAACTGGGAGACACGTATAAGGGAAGGAACTCTGCTATTCACAATTTTTCTAGACATCTAAAAGAATTTTAAAATAAAAAGTTAAAAATTTTACAAATGTAAGTCATAAATGCTCGTATATTTTAAATTATGATTTATTTCTTTAAGACAAGAAGAATTTATGAGTAGTTCCTCTAAATAACAAACTTAAAAGGTTTATGTTGCTTTATTGAACGACCATAGAATTCTTGTAAGCAGCTAACTTCACTGTTTCTGGTAACTGCTGTCTTACCTAGCTCTATGTAAACCCACCTTTTCCTCCAGTGCTAATTTTTATCATTAGCATTTTAACTGAAGAATAATATGTTGTATGTAAATTCTGCCAAATGAACAAATAGATTCTTCTAGAATTTGTGTAATAACCCTCTTACCTCTCTTGATACCAGTTTAACCATTTGTTGGCTGGGGAATTGTCTGTCATTAGGTAAAAGTGTCCATCCATTATATAATTATAGTTGAAGGTCAACTCTTGGTAAATAGAGGTCTGTGAATGGTGGGCAAATGACATCACTTAAGGCAAAGTGCACCCCGAGGTTCACATCCCAACTCAATTTGGGGCAAATCCTTGAACTACTTTGTGCCCTAGTCAATCATCTGTGAAATGGGATGATAATAATACAAATCCTCCCTGTAAAGGGCTTAGAGCAGTGCTTGTCAATAGCGTGCCCCCCCTGCTTCCCAGGGTTACTTAAATAAATGTGTAAGACTTTTCTCTCTAAAAAGAAACTATTGTTCACACCACTGGTACAGGCTTTAAAGGGCAATACTTTGTTTTAGTGGTTCAGAGATGAAGAGAGAAACAAGTAGAACCATATGGCAGAGAGGGCTGGGGAAAGGTGTCTGGTGAAGTCCACCACCACATTCCAAACACACTCACTGAAGTGTCACTAATGTGACAGTTGTAGGCGGGCCTGCACCTTTACATCTCAAATGAACTTCACTGCTGAGTGATGCGTGGCTGCATTTGCTTTGAATTTCATGCCTGGTGGCTTTTTTTTTTTTCTTCTGATTTTATACAGTCATTGATGAAAATTAATAGGGAGTTGGACACTATTAAATTCATGCGAGTGAACAGAGTGCCGTCTAACAATAGTACTATTCTAAGATACACATTCCTCCCTCTGAAGATGTAATCGACTGAGTTCTTCACCTCCCTTTTTTTTTTTTTT